>NW_004443991.1:464264-488444 GCF_000243295.1 Trichechus manatus latirostris | reverse complement strand
ATGGCCTCCTCCTGTTCTGGGATTTCTATCACACATAAATAATTCCTTCTCACAGTGTTCCATGTAACTCTTTGGCTTTCTTCATTTTGTGTTTCATTCTTTTTTCTGATTGTTTCTCAGACAAACTGATGTCAAGGGATTTGTACCTATTTCACTAATTCTTTCTTCCACTGTTTTAATTCTACTTCTGTTTTCTTCCACTGAGTTAACTATTTCTGATATTTTATTGCTAATCTTCTAGATTTATAGTTACTGTTTTTGTATGATTTCTAATTGCCTATTTAATTTGTCATTTTGTTCTTGTATTGTTTTCCTGAATTTTTCTAGGGTTTTGTCTGTGTTTTCCTTGATCTCTTTGAGGACCCTATATATAAACCTTTCGAATTCCTTATCAGGCAGTTCCATTGCCATTGCTTTCTCAGGAATGTTTTCTGCCTGCCTTTATTTTGGTCATTTGGTTGAGCCATCTTGTCTTGTTTCTTTATATGATTTGATATTGTCTGTTGTGTCCAAGGCATTAAAGTGTTGTTGTTATTTATGATTTCGGGGTTTTTTTTTTTTTTTTTGATTTATCAGTGTGGGCAGGTCAGTTGTGCTTCAGTGATTGCTTGTCTGGCAGCACGGGGCGTTCACTTCCTGGCCCCAGCTGGACGGGGGAAGGGTGGCAGGACCAGCCCTCACTGCTGTTCACTGTACATGTGAGAGGGCCGAGGACGTACTGAGTGGGCCCTATCCTACGGTACGAGAATGCTCACAGTTGCTCATCATGTGGGTAGGCAACAGGCAAGGAGCAAGGTGGATGTTTGGGGTGGTGCTGAAGTGCTCCCTTTATCGAGGGGGCATGGTAGTCGGCTGGGGGGCACACAGGCACTCACTCCATCAGAATAGGGGTGGGGCAGGGAACTGGGGGTAGGGTGGGTGACTGGAAGTAGTGCAGATGCTCTCTTCAGCAGGGAGGGATGGTGCAGGCAGCCAGGGTCGCACAGGCACTCTCTCCAGTTGGGGAGGGGCTGGACAGACAGAAGGGGATGGGGGAGAGAGAGAGACAAAAAAAATAAGGGAAGGGAGTTCATCTACTCCTCCTTGCTCACCACCCATCCTATAGGTTAGGTACCGCCACTGGAGAGTCATCCTATCTCTGGATCCTGGCTCCTTTCCTGCTGTGTGTATACCGGGATCCCTAAAACTCTCTTCCTCTTTCCTGTACTTTCCCTCCTTAGCTCCAGTTCATGCCCTGCTCACCTTGCTTCACTCTGGTTATGGCAAAACATAACTGCAATTATGTTTCTCTGTCTCCTAATGGAAGTTCTGTGATGTTGTCTTCTTGTGTTCCTCACCCAGGGTTGCTGCTGGCTTTGTCTCAAAATGGCCCTGCTGTGCTGGGCTGTCTAACAGGGCACTTCTACTCCATATCTCTCCCTGTTCACTGCTGCTGTTCAGTTTCTTTTCCAGTCAGCGTTGGATCTAATTCTGCATCTTTTCCTTTGATGCTCAGGGTTCCAAGGCTATCATCTGCATGTGTTTCACTTTGTTTCTTGGGTCTTTGTTGCAGAAGGATGGTGTGGTGGGTCTGACTAGGCCACCATCTTGAATCATCTCCAAGCATTATGCTCTCTTAAAAAACTATTTATGTGGGCTCAAACTGATAACAGTAACACAAAAGATTAGATACGAACCTCAGGGGCCAGTGAGCTTCTGTTAATGGAGGAGGAACAACTCAGAAAAGGAGGGTAAGAATGTTTGCACAACTCGAGTAATGTCATCAATATCACTGAACTGTACATGTAGAAACTTGAATTGGTAGGTGTTTTTGCTGTGTATATTCTCAGCAACAACAAATTATTTTTTAAAAATGAAAATAAGAGCATTGTTTCTAAGCAAATATGAGCTCAATCAAGTCTTTGCTCTTTCACACTCCACCAATCCAATCTTCCAGTCCAGATCATTCAAGCTATCTATGATTCCTCTCTTATCCCACACATCCTCTCTTATCCTAATCACAGAACAAATATTACTACTACAATTTTACCTCCACAATATGTCTCCCCACAACCCACTCTCCCGTCTCTCCCCCAACAAATGCACACTATCTGGCCCCAGTCTATGTTCCCATCCCACCTCTAAAATATAATTTATTTTTATGAAACTCAATATCTCAACCATGTCTGATACTTTCCTACTTCAGGACAATTGCCAAAAGTATTCTCTTACTCTGTTACCAAAATTATTCCCTCACCCTGGAATGTCCTCCCTCATTCCTGCTATTTAAAATCCTAAAAGTCTTTGGAGACCCAACTCAAAAGCTACTTTCTTCATGAAGCTCTCTTAGATCCCTCAGTTGGAATTAACCTCTCTTGGCAACCTCGTGGCTCTTTGTTGAGACTGGAGACAACACTTTTGTCTCCAGCTACACTGTGATTGCCAAAAAGCAAGAAACATCTTATTCATCTCTGTATCTCCCACTATCTACTAGCAAGGGTCTTGTACACAACACACACTCAACACGTTTGTAGAACTGCTTTGCTGAATTTTTTTTATTCAAACTGTTACAGTTTATAATCTTTAATCTTATATACCCGAGGACCTAGTGCTTTCAAAGAAGCCAAATCCTCCAAGTAGACTTCATGTCCTGAACAATGTCTGCTTTTCCATCAACTATACCATTAACTACCTTTTGTCCTTCTGTTTAATTCAAGATCAAGGAGGTATGCAAGCAGAGAATCCCAACACGGATCCCTAAACCAAAATCTACAGGCATCACTAAGCTTTCTACTAAGGCTTCCCCAGGGCCTATGGATAAACCTATTCACCAGGCTGGCTGTGGGAAGCTATGCATCATAACGACTGTTACCTCCAATACTTTCCTCCACATGGGAGGGAAAAGGTAAGTCATGCCAATGCACCATGTGGATATATTCATCTACAGAAATATCTGGAAAGCTAAAATTGCCATTATGGAAGGCCAAAAGAAGAAGGGCCATGCCTCCAGGAAATGGTGAGCAGCAAACTGACAGATAGTTCATTCACAGATTGGTGGACCTGGTGAAGATCATCCTGAAAGGGCAGCACATCTATAATTATTATACCTATATATGTGTATAGACATATACACACACACATTTACATCCCACCCCCAACAAATCCACCCAATTCCTCATCCTGCCTGCTGTAATCCAGCCCAGTGTTGGGCCATCTACCATCAGCCTTAGATAGGATTGAATTCACTAGACCAGTTCATGAGTTTTCTGATGAACACAGAAGTAATCTTTCATTCCACAGAATTTTATTGAATAATCACATTTTAATAAGAAAATGTGCTAGTGAGAATTTCTAATCTGTTTTAAGAAAATCAGATTATTTCCTTCAAAATGACAAGACAATTAGAATCATTATTAAAGGTCCAAAACTGCGATTTCTCTATCACCAGGAGGGGGAAAACAAGCGTTAATTCTTAGTTACAGGGAGGAAAGGAACAACAAAATGAGTAACAGCTGCACACATCCTTCACGTGGCCTTGATAATTACTGGTGCAGCACGCACACTTGATGGCTGGCATAGCTTTCTGTCCCATTTTTCTATTAGGTTGCCCCTCCTGCATTTACCAGGCCATGGAATCATATTGCTAGACTTATAAGGCAAACCATTTTAGACTGGTATTGCTACTTTCTATAACAATCAGGGCATCTGTGTCAAAGGTTGCTAATATGGAGATTATTCAGGAAGATATGAATCATTGTCCTGGGAAATTAAAAAAAGAAATACATAAGGACAAAAAATTATCATTATTACGGAATGTTGAATTCAATGAGCTATCTACAAGGCTGGACATAGTCCGCTGTCAGTAAGGTATATTCTTTTTGTCACCCCGAAAACCCTTTCTCATTGAATCAAGAGAAATGTGTAATTCAGTGTGGACAGAGTAACACGACACTGTTTTAAGATAAAGAAGACATTTATGACACGGGAGACAGTTACACTTCACAAAACCTGTCAGAGGTAAAATATACATGGTTCAGTGAAGAACATGACTCAACATTCTCTGTGATCATGCACCGAGAAATGGAGACATGACTGTAGAAGAAATCCAAGAGGCTAAGGACAGTGCTGCAGCTAGTTGTCCTGCGATAGAGCCAGCAGACCAGGAGCAAAGGAAATGTTGTTCCCAACAACCTTCCATCCGAGTCCAATTCAATGCACTGACGCCACTGAACAGATATCTCAGCCCCATTCCAATTTAAAGGAGGAGGAGAATGAGCTGGAGGCCTGGGTAGAGCTACACAAGCCACAGAGTGGGGGGATGTGGAGCAGCCTGAGTGGGCAAATGGCAGAGGGAGAAGGTAGGGAGATGGAGTAAATTAAAAGCCAGAAGTGAAAAAGCCTAAGTTAAAGGAGAGCAAGAAGAGAAGAGTGGAAGGAGTGGACTACAGAGGAAAGTGATGAAGCTCTGACACAAAAATATTTCAAGAGAGACACAATTCTGAGGGAAATGTGGGACAGTAATAGGTGGGAAAATGTACGTGTGGAGTACTTAGTGCCGTGACTGACATAAAGCAGGTATTCAATAAATCCTTAGTGAAGAGAGGATGAGTGAATGAGGTAGAAAAGGGCCATATGGTCTCAACAATACTCCCAGAAACACCAAATACCCTTGGAAAGTTTTACTTTGAAAAGGAGCACAAAATATGCCATACGTTTCAGATTTCAAAACTGTTGAAATCTAGAGGACACTCCTTGGAGTACATTTTTAGGTTGGTGTGTGTTCAACAGCAAAAAGAAAAAAGACAAACTATGGTAAAAAGCACTAAAAAGAGTTGATTCCGACTTATGGTGACCCCATGAACTGCTCCACAGGGTTTTCAAGGCTGTGGGTAAATTTTTAGAAGCAGATCGCCAGGCCTGTCTTCCAAGGAGCCTCTTGGGTTCGAATCGCCAACCTTTCAGCTAATAGTTGAGTGCTTAACCTTTTGTGCCACCCAGGGAACCTTAAAAGAGGGCAGAAGGGAAAAAAGATGAGAAATGTCCAAAAAAAAGAAAAAAAAGTAGGAAAATAACAATACTTCTAAGACAAGTAGAAGAAATGATAATATAGTTCTAATCCCATTAAGATAAAAGTTAAAATAACAAAGTTCTATTTTAACAAAAGGATTGTAAACCAAAAAATATGCTTATTAAAAGCAATTTGTAATACAATAAAAATGCAACTACAACTAAGAACTAGGAATACTATTTGAAGTTGAACAAAATGGGGTTTGCCCTGTAATACAAGTGAAATACAAAAATCCTGTCTCCTAAGCATAATCCTGTTTCTGCAAAAACGTAGCCCATCTGAAGAACAATGAAAATAAAGGATGCTATCCTAAGAACTCTACAAGAACTTTATTTAGTTAGTTAAAATCCTTAAAGCGATAAAAATCCAAGTGAATGAAAATAAATCCAAATTTGTAACAAAATTTTTTAAAAACCTGATACTTTTATGATAAACTCTTTCCCCAACCCTACATTTATTTAGCTTCAATAGTTTCTGAAGCAATTTCCTTGTAATTTTTTGAAATAAAGTACCTGACTTAAATAGGAAAGCAAATGGTCTAATGTATGAATAATAATTATGGACTGAGTATTGGAGAAACTGATGTAAAACTCAATTCTCTCTCAGGTATGTTTCAAATTCCTTCTACTTTTGGAGATATGTGATATCCAACTCAGGGTCTGGCTATGAGTCTGAGCAGGGGTTGGCAAAGTATGGCCTACAGGTCAAGTTCATCCCACTGTCTTTTCTTTGTAGCCTGCAAGTTAAGAATGGTTTTTAGATTTTTAAATAGTTGGGGAACATTTTTTGAAAAGAATAATATTTTGTGATATGTGAAAATTATGTGAAATTCAAATATCATTGTTCGTAAGTAAAGTTTTATTGGAACAGAGCCATGCTCATTCATTTACATATTGTCTACGGCTACTTTCCTGCTACAATGGTAGAGCTGAGTAGTTGTTAAAGAGCCAGCCTGGCCTGCAAAACATAAAATATCTACTACCTGGCCTTTATAAAGAAAGATGGCTGGCATTTTTTAATGAGATGGGGAAACAAATCACCAACTTCTATGGAAAGGGAAGAGGCCCCAAATAAGTAAAGCATTTCTCAAGAAGAAAAGCAAAGTGGGGGGCCTCACACTACCTGATTTTAGAAGCTATTATATTGCCACGGTAGTCAAAACAGCCTGGTTCTGGTACAACAATAGATACACAGACCAATGGAACAAAATTGAGAATCCAGACATAAATTCATCCACCTATGAGCATCTGATATTTGACAAAGGCCCAAAGTCCATTAACTGGGGAAAAGACAGTCTCTTCCACAAATGGTGCTGGCACAACTGGATATCCATCTGCAAAAAAACTGAAACAAGACCCATACCTCACACCATGTATAAAAACTAACTCAAAATGGATCAAAGACTTAAATATAAAATTGAAAACGATAAAGATCATGGAAGAAAAAAATAGGGACAATGCTAGGAGCCCTAATACATGGCCTAAACACAATATGAACCATAAGTAACAATGCACAAGCACTAGAAGAGAGACTAGATAACTGGGAGCTCCTAAAAATCAAACACTTACGCCCATCAAAAGACTTCACCAAAAGAGTCAAAAGACAACCTACAGACTGGGAAAAAATTTTTGGCTACGACAAATCTGATCAGTGTATAATCTCTAAAATCTACAAGACACTGCAAAACCTCAACAACAAAAAGACAAATAGCCCAATTAAAAAATAGGCAAAGGATATGAACAGACACTGCACCAAAGATGATATTCAGGCAGCTAACAGACACATGGAGAAATGCTCACAATCATTAGCCATTAGAGAAATGCAGATCAAAACTACAATGAGATATCATCTCATCCCAAGAAGGCTAGCATTAATCCAAAAAACACAAAATAATAAATGTTAGAGAGGTTGTGGAGAGACTGGAACACTTATACACTGTTGGTGGGAATGTAAAATGGAACAACCACTTTGGAAATCAATTCGGTGCTTCCTTAAAAAGCTAGAAATAGAACTACCATTCAATCCAGTTATCCCACTCCTTGGAATATATCCTAGAGAAATAAGAGCTGTCACACAAGTAGATATATGCACACCCATGTTCACTGCAGCACTGTTCACCATAGCAAAAAGATGGAAACAACCTAGGTGCCCATGAACGGATGAATGGATAAACAAATTATGGTATATCCACACAATGGGATACTATGCAACCATAAAGAACAACGATGAGGCTGTGAAACATCTTATAACATGGAAGAATCTGGAGGGCATTATGCTGAGTGAATTTAGTCAGTCACAGAAGGGCAAATATTGTATAAGACCACTATTATAAGAACTCAAGAAAAGGTTTAAGAAGAACTAGATGGTGCCCAGCTACCACCAATGACTGCCCTGACAGGGAACACAACAGAGTGTCCCAGATAGAGCAGGAGAAAGATGGGGTACAGAACTCAAATTCTAGTAAGAAGAGCAGACTTACTGGTCTGACTGAGACTGGAGGAACCCCAGAAAGCATGGCCCCTGGATTCTCTATCAGCCCAGAACTAAAACAATTTCCGAGGCCAACTCTTCAGAAAGGGATTGGACTGGACTGTAGGACATAAAGTGATACTCATGAGGAGTGTGCCTCTTAGCTCAAATAGATACAAGAGACTAAATGGGCAGCTTCTGTCCAGAGATGGGAAGGCAGAGAGGATTAGGAGCCGGTTGAATGGATATGGGGAATCAGGGGTAGAAAGGAGGAGTATGCTGTCACAGTATGCGGAGAGCAATTAGAGTCACGTAACAATGTATGTATAAATTTTTGTATGGGAAAAAATAAAATAATAAAAAGAAAAAGAAAAGGTTTAAACACAGAAGACAACATTCTTTGATGGTTACCAGGGTAGGGAGGGAGGGTGAGGGTTATTCACTAACTAGATAGTAGACAAGTATTATCTTAGGTGATGGGAAGGACAGCACACACTACAAAGGAAGTCAGCACAACTGGGTTAAACCAAAGCTAAGAAGTTTCCTGAATACAATCAAACACTTTGAGGGGCAGAGTAGCAGGGGTAGGGATCTGGAGACCATGCTTTCAGGGGACATCTAGGTCAACTGGCATAACAAAGCTTATTAAGAAAATGTTCTGCATCCTACTTCGGTGAGTGGCATCTGGGGTCTTAAAAGCTTGCAAGAGGCCATCTACGATGCAGCAACTGGTCCCAACCACCTGGAGTAAAGGAGAATGAAGAACACCAAAGACACAAGGAAAGTAGTAGCCCAAGAGACAGAAAGGGCCACATAAACGAGAGACTTCATCAGCCTGAGACCAGAAGAACTAGATGGTGCCCGGCTACCACTAATGACCGCCCTGACAGGGAACACAACAGAGAGTCCCTGATGGAGCAGGAGCAACGTGGGGTGCAGAACTCAAATTCTAGTAAGAAGACCAGACTTAATGGTCTGACGGAGACTGGAGGAACCCCGGAAAGCATGGCCCCTGGATTCTCTATCAGCCCAGAACTAAAATAATTTCAAAGGCCAACTCTTCAGACAGGGATTGGACTGGACTATGGGACATAAAGTGATAGTCATGAGAAGTGTGCCTCTTAGCTCAAATAGATACAAGGGACTAAACGGGCAGCTTCTGTCCAGAGATGGGAAGGCAGAGAGGGTTAGGAGCTGGCTGAATGGACACGGGGAATCAGGGGTGGAAAGGAGGAGTGTGCTGTCACAGTAAGGTGAGAGCAATTAGGGTCACATAACAATGTATGTATAAATTTTTGTATGGGAGACTAACTTGAAGTGTAAACTTCATTTAAACTACGAATTAAAAAAAAAAAAAGGATAGCTGACCCCTTGCTGAGTTTGAACTAGACTAACAAAGAACTCAGGAATAAGAGCTTAAAAAAAACTTAATCAACTAATTTTTTTTTAACTAATTTTTAAAAGTAATACTAGCAATTTAAGAATTATATTAAAAATTTTGTGAAAGCTGATGAAAAATTATATTTCAAGCTGTTTGTGATATAGTTTGTAAAATGCATAATTCTATGAATGTACTTGTGTTCAACTAAAGAACATCAGATAACAGTTCAAAGTATTTACGTGACAAAATGATGCAATGTGTAACTGTTGAATCTGAGAGGAGGAATGGAAGTATCTCTAAGCCTTCCAAATTCCTGAGTGGTATTTTTCAAGATTCACAGACATTTAGGAAAATTACATCAGGATTTACTTTGGATAAAGGATCTTTGGAGAAAGATGTGCAAACTGGTACCTTTAAACTTTCGTAACTGTTGTCAAGAAACACTCGTTTAGTCATTTGCAAGAATCATGGAAATTGTATAGAATAAACTAGCCCATGAAGGTTATCTTTGGGCCATTTGTTACACGGTCTTTGAGAACAGAACAATAACTAATAATACAGCTCTCTCTCTCTCCTCTTTCCTTCTCCCCCTTAAAATTCATCCTGTTCCTGATTGTTGCCCTTGAATATGTTTTAAGAACATTATTTACAACTTGATTAAACATCTTTGTGTATGACTACATCAATGTATAAATCTTATCATGTAAGCAGATTATGGGTTTTTTTCCTCTAATTCCTTTAAGGTGTGTAAAATAGGGCCAAGCATGAGAACTTAATAAATGATTTTGAAAACTACATGCCCTGAAGTTGATCCTCTGTTGTGTGTTATCGATATCCTCCGTATTTAGTCTACATTTTATATACAGAGGCAACTCTTTACAACATTTACTCTGCAAGGCTGCCTATACATAAAAAAAACAAAAAAACCAAACCCACTCCCATCAAGTCAACTCCGACTCATAGGGACCCTATAGGACAGGGTAGAACTGCCCCAGAGGGTTTCCAAGGAGCACCTGGTCGATTCGAACTGCTGACCTTTCGGTTAGTGGCCGTAGCTCTTAACCACTACACCATCAGCGTTTCCATACATAAAAAGTAGTACTGTAAAAGCCCAACTTTGGTGTGAGAAAAGGAAAAAAACAACAAACTAAGTTATTCAGGTTTAAAGGAAAGATACAAGGTGTTCCCTCTTTTAGTAATTTCCAGAAATATAGGATAGATAAACCAATGCAACTTGAAGGAGATAACATAACATTATATCACAATAACAACAAAAAATATTTACAATGCTCAGTTTAGTAGTCTCAAACAAAAAGAACAATCACATTGACTCTAGGTGACAAAAACCCTCACCAATAGTAATTATTGGCTCATTTACAAAGCCAGTCTATTGTCCCTCTTCAAAACATAATTTATAAAATTAAATCCAAATATGGTTAGAATAAAATGTTAGTAGACATTGTTGTACAACAATGACTTCTAATATATTTCTAGAAAGAGAAAAGCAACATCTGCCAAATCATATGCAGAGCCTGGACAGGATTTCAATAACTTTTCCAGCAGATCAAGATTCTTTGGGCGTGGAATGTCTAGGTTGAGGTTTGCAAGATGTGGCTATGAAATATTAACAATTATTCAATTAATGAGTACTTAATACGTGCTTTCTGTGTACCCAGACACTACCCTAGGCCCTGAGGATACAGCAAAGAACAAGACAAAGTCCCTGCTTGCATTGGAGCTCACATTCTAGATGGGGGAGACTATAATAACTTAACAAGGAAAATAATAGTTGGTGATAAATGCTCTGCAGATAATTAAAATAAGGTGATAATGTAATGGATGGCTACTCTAAACTGGCTTACCAGGAAGTGCCTCTCTGAGCAGGTGATGTGTGAAATGAGGTCTTCATATTAAGAAAGAGCCAGTCATTGAAAATTCTGAAGTTCAGCACAGACAGGAAAAGAAACAGCTATTGCAAAGGGCAATGAGCTTGGCCTTTTGAGGAACAGAATGAAGGCTGGTATAGCTGGGACAGAGAACGCTAGAGAGCAGTAAGCAGAAGATCTCACAGAGACTAGTCATAGTAAGTAATCTGAATTTTATTGTGTGGGCCAGGGTGAAGCCATTGGAGGGTTTAAGCAGGAATGTGATCTGATTTCTCCTTTAAAAGGACCATCCTGGCTGCTGAATGAAGAATAGTCCACAGAGGGACAAGATGGAAAGTGGGAGTCCAGTTAAGAGCTTGCTACAGTGGTTAGGCAAAAAAGGATGATAGAGTATACATCAATGGAGACAACCAAGAAGAAAAATGGAAAGAAAGATTCCTGATATGTTATGGAGGAGAGACAACAGGACATGATAGATCAAGTGTGAGGGGTGACGGAAATAAATGGATGAATATATCAGGATACTTCTAGCCCTTTGTTTGTGAAATTGAGTAGTCACTGATTTAATTTATCAAGATGAGGAAGTCTGGAGAAAAGGCAGGTTTGGGGAACAATTCAATAGCTAAGTTTTCGTCATGTTACATTTGACATTCCTATTAAATAACTTCATAAAGACATTAAAAAGGCAGCCAGTAAGCCAGTCTTGCACTCCAGGATCAGGTGTGAGTAATTGGAAAAGATGCTTCTCAAAGCCCAATGGTATAAGTTGCTTATTTGTAGCTCCAAGTAACCAACGTTCTTTGGAAGAGTAAACTTTGGAAGACTAAGGGCTTTAATAGATACAATTTGATAACAATGATGTAAATAAACAAAAAAAACCCCACTGCTATCGAGTTGATTCCGACTCATAGCGACCCTATGGCACAAAGTAGAACTCCCCCATAGGGTTTCCAAGGAGTAGCTGATGGAGTCGAACTGCCAACCTTTGGTTAGCAGCCAAGCTCTTTAGACGGATAAAGGACTGATATTTTAGGGACAGTATTTTTACCACTGGTAATCAGAATAGTTATTTATTCAAAATATAAGTGCACAGACTCTGGTTTCAGATTGCCTGCATATGAATCCCAGTTCCCTCAGTTACCAAGTGAATAACACTGGACAAATCACTTCACCTTGCAGTGCTTCAATTTCCCCATCTATAAGATGGGATAACAGTAACTATCTCATGGTGTTCTTGTGCAGATTAAATAAGCTAATTCATATAAAGCAATCAACACAGCATCTGGCACATAGTAAGCACTTGACCAATGCAAGCTAGCATTATTGTCTGCAGTCTCTCGTCACTGTACACACAAGTATCTACATATTTCATTTCTCTAGTTGGACACTTGATAAGAGATGATTCAGAATGAGTCGGCCATGGAAGCATATAAAAACTATCTTCAAAAGAAATGACGGCTAACAGTTTTGCAAATTGCTAAGAACATCCTCTTTAAAAGTAAACCATCTGTGTGTCAGTCATTCTCAAATCTGTATCTCCAGCCCTGGCCTGACCCTGGGGCTCCAGACGTACATAACCAGCTGCCTACTGGACACTCTACTTGATAATGGATTAAAAAGAGAAAGCAAAGGGTGGTCTTTTTCAGTGAATGAATGATCAGGGGACCGCCTCCAACTTTAGAATCTCTCGGCTCTGATCCAAACATCAAAGTCCATGTTTTGACTGATATTCTCTCAGATTTTGGCTTCACACTGAGAAAGAGCCCAGTTTGATCAACTACATAAAATCTCAGGCATTGGATCTGCTCACTTTAGCAGCAATGTTTTAAAATCATGATTCTACTGCATGTATTGTTTATTATAAGTCACTTAAAATAGTTTCTTAAGGTAAGCAGGCAATAAGGAAATAAGTGAAATGAAATATTAGATGCTATTAGATGACTCCTGGGCTCCAATGTCTGAGGCAGACTGGGCTGCACAATCCTCAGGAAGGGTGACTCTCAGCTGTCTTATCCTGGTTCATGATTACAATCACCAACAATAATGTCACCAATAGGATGGTCAGCCTTCCCAGGTGTCCAGAACAGTCCCAGCAAATTCTAATAACATGGCCTTCCTCTTTCAAAAGCGTATGCATTAGATGAGAAATTATATGTCTACCTAAATTTATGGTCACTGACAGTTCTGTAGCATCTAGCATGCATGCATTCATTCATTAATTCATTCATTCAGCTAACATCTACCAAACACCAAGTAAGTACTAAGATTCATGTTGGGCTCCAGTGCAATGCAAGAGTCTCATATAAAAATAACAGGTATTAAAGAGCCATATGATGTAAGCAAAAGGGGCATGGGTGGATGAAAAGCATCAACAAGAGCCTCTGTTATGTACCACATCTATGAAGACATGAGAAGGGCCAAAACATAGTACATTTTCTTAGACAATAAGTAAACAGATAGATACATTAGACAGGTGTTATACACAGTGTTTAAGCAACAAATGTTGAATAAATGGCTAAAAATATTCCATTGCTTTGCCACCATGAGTGTGAATTGGGAATAGGTGATAAGGAAAAATGTTATTTTTATAGGGAAGTAGCATAATATCTAACATGGATAAAAGCAGCATTACAACTATCTTTCTCTTCTCTAACTTAACATACTATTTCTTCCTTGACTTTCAAGACAAAACGTAACTTACACATGTTAGGCTAATCTTTCCCCATTAACATAGGAAGAATCAGGAAATCCGAACTGGTTCAGTTGTGATTTATTCTGAATTAGAAATGATATGCAGATTAGACAAACTGTCAATAAATAATGAATCAAACAGGTCTTAACAAAATTTATATGCTCACTTTTCTTAAAGGTAATCTAAAAAGCTAAAGTCTGATAAAATTGAACGTCAGCAATATTCAAAGGTTAGTCTTAAAGCTAGAAGGAATCTAGCTCATAAAAAAATAAGTGGGGACTCTGACACATCGTCTTGATAGAATTCTGGTAACTTAGATAAAGGAGGCTGTAGGACTTAAAGTTCTACTAGATGAAATGTTTGAACTGTTGACTGGTAAAACTCTTAAAAAGATTATCTCTAAGGACTCTTCATCTTACAGATCATGATAGTGAGGTCCAGAGAAGCCAGATGGTAATAGTGGGAAAAGTACAGCTTTGAAAGTTAGTCACACTTAACTAGCCTCTTTCGAGACCTCTTCCTTGCTGTGCATTAAAGAACACTACTTAACTGTCAGCAGTTTCTCTGTAAAAATGAAGGCAACACTTACATTTCAAGGATTAAATGAATCGGTATTTGCAAAAACATCTGGCACATAATAAGCACTCAATACATACTGATTCTCTTCCTTTCAAGGACTTGACAGTCACATAGGTGGTGAGAGGCAGAGGCAAGACTAGAACTCAAGAATTACAATCCCTAATTCAATGCCGTTTCCCCTATCACTCAAGAGGAATTCAACTATTTCTTAAACGACCTCTATCCATAAAGCACACCATAAAAAATAAAAAATAGCAATAGCTTTTAACACCAGAGTTGGGGGGTATTAAACTAACTGTGGATCATTACAGTGCTGCAAAAAAAAAAAAAAAAAAAGATTAAAAAAAAAGTGCTGTGCCTTCAGACACAGAGATACATTTCCTAGGAGCAAGGCTGCAGAAGAGTCTGTAAGCTTTATCAAGGATGTATTATATTAGCAACATTTTAAAAAATACGTCTGATCAGTTTGTACTGAAGTCTGTCCTTCTGGAAACAATGAAACAACTGAAGTAGAAGTTTGTTGTTTTTAATGGATATTTCACAATTCATATTTCAAGATTAATGTCTGCAGCAAACATGCATCAAGTGTCTATTGTGTGCAGGGCACTGTAGACAATGGAAACATGAATTAAAGACTTTGGCTTTGTTTTCAAATATCTTGGAATCTAGTAGAGCAGAGAGGCAAACCTTGAAGAGAAAGATAAACATGATTGCATAGTCAGCCTTATGAGACTTGAACAGAAGAATTCAATGACCGCCTGCGGTGGAAAGTTACCTAATGCTACTCCCTAGAAAAATGACCACTGCATTGGGAGTGCGTACACATAGTAAACAATATTTGAATTGTGTTGTTATCTGGATTCTAGTCTTGTTCCTGACAGTTACTAGTTATGCGAACGTGTCAAGTTGCTTGACATCTTTAAGTCTCATGTTCCTCATTTGTAAAATGGGTGAGTTCACATGGATGCTCGCTAAGCCCCTTTCTGGCGCTAACATTCCAAATTACATGATGATAGTAATAGCAAGAAAAACAATAGCTAATATTTACTGCGCACATATTATGTTTCAAGCACTGTGCTAAAGTGTATCACACATTATTTTCATTTAATCTTCAAAACAACGTAGGCAGATGTCGGAAAGTACTTTACAAATGAGGCGAAACCATATCAGAGTGCTGGAGTAGCGATCTGAACTGAAGTAGTCTAAATCTAGTCCGGGGACTGCCTTTTACCTCCCTTCACAAAAACTGTCTTATTCATTCTCAAGAAAGAAGAAAAGAAAAACAGACTTCGGAAAAAGCCCCTTCCTGACTGGCAGGCTGATCTAACGTCACACTTGTTCAGTTCCACGTGCTAAAACATCGCTCCCACCACCCTCGCCCACCGCTGAGCGCGCCACCGCGGGGCCGGAGACCCGGACGGCCAGACGCGGGCCGGCGCCGAGGCGCACAGACGGCCACAATGGGAGGGGGCCTTGAGAGAGCGCGGGCAGAGTGGGTACCTGGGCTGCTGGCTGCTCCTGACGGCTGGTTCTCCCACCACTCGTCTCCAAGATCGTCTGCCATCTCTGCTCCGGACGCGCAGTGGGCGGACAAGAGGGAAAGGCGGTGGCGGGGACTCAGATTGATTCTGGGCGCAGCTGCCGGCGTTCCACCGCGTGGAGCCTCTTCGCAGACATCGTCGCCTCCGCCCCGCGACGGTGACATCACCTCTCCGCTCCGCCTCTCTAGCGTTCGCGGTCAGGTTCGCCGCAGTTTCCACACTAGAGCCGATGGGCAGGGTAAGTCTGAAAACCGAAATTAATCCCCAAAAAGTACGAAGACAAACATATACATAAACAAAAATATATTGTCATCTTTTTAAAAATAAATTCTTTCAAATCTTTTTGTTTTGGTTTTATTTTTCCTGAAAATGTATTGTAGAAAGTGGGCAACGGAATGCCAAGACACTTTTTCTCTGTTTAGTTTCAAAAAATCTGTGCCCGGGAGGAGGAGAGAGCACGTGTGTTTTCGCGTGTGTCAGTGTTTGAAGATCTGTGTATTTGTACAGTTTGCGCTTTTAAAACGTGCACACGGGTACGTGACCATGAATATCCAGCCTTTGTTGTTCTCTTTTTATACGACATGAGTTAAGAAAATGTTTCTTCTTCCCGAAAATCTCGTCCGGAGACATTTAAGTGGTCCTGAGAGTTTAGAGTCGCCCAGGTTGTGTTTTGGGCCCCATTTGTGGAAGGAGGGAGGAAGACGAGAGCCAACTGTAGTCTATCAGAAAGAAGCCTACTAAACCAAAAACCAAACCCGTTGCCTTCCAGTCCATTCCTAGTGATCCTATAGGACAGAGTAGAACTGCCTCAGAGGGTTCCCAAGGCTGTAATCTTTGCAGATGCATGACTGCCACATCTTTCTCCTGTGGAGAGGCTGGTGTTATTTATTCCAAGTATACCTTTCCAGCTGAGCACTCTTAAAAAAGCTTACCAAAAAAACAAAAAACCCATTGCTGTGCAGTAGAACAGAGTAGAGCTGACCCAGAGGGTTTCCAAGAAGCCGCCGCCGGATCTTTTCGGTTAGCAGCAGAGCTCTTAACCACTGCACTTAACCACTGTGCAACCAGGGCTCAACCTACAATGCGTCTTATTTCATCTCCAACGTGAAGTGGCAAGGATAGGCAAGGAAAACCCGCTGAGCACCGAGTGTTGGGGGCCAGCTATCAAGTAGCTGTGAACGATATTTTTCAGGACGTTCTTTGTACTCACAGGTGAAAACCATCTAAAATGTATTAATGCATGCAGTATGTCTGGTACTGTGCTTGGAGTGTGGTTTAAAGATTAGTAGATTAGTGGGATGTGATTTTGCCTTCCAGATACCATCAACTAGTGGAGGAGATCAGAACTAGTCTATACAGACTTATGTCGGGGTTCAGAGGACTCTGGTTACAAAGTACTGAAGTAAGTCTAGTACCTTTTTGTTGTTGTTTTCATTATTATTGCCTTTTATTATCAGCATCTTTATAAATCCGATCTTATTTATCTTTGGGGGTTGGCATGAGAATGATAACATCAGCAAATTATGCACTGTAACACTAGTACATGTTACTAAGATGTACCAAAACACACATGCACACACACACACACACACACACACAGGGTGGTAAGTGTGGTTAGTTGTAAGTCAGGAACTACCTGTACTTACAATAGGATAAATGATTGAAACTGTCAATGACAGGAAATCTTAATCTGAGGAGGATAGGATTAGCCATATATCAGAAATTTCCCAAAACACACCCAGCCAATAGGTGGTTTATAAATGCATTACTGACCATTAGACATTATCAGTAACACCCTAAGAGGGAAGATGGACATTAGGTTTAAATGAAGCAAATGTAAAATAATCTGTAATCATCATAAGTAATGTGTCTTTCATGAGGAATTGTAGATGACGGAAGATTCTGATGCTTGCCAGAGTATTGAAAAGGAAAGTTAGATAAGAAATACTTATGTGGAAGAGGAAGTGCCGTGGCCAATAAACATGAAAAGATGCTCAACCTCATTAATTTGGGAAATACAAAAACTACCACAATCAGCTACTGTTTTTCATGCAGTAAACTGACAAAATAAGAAGTCTGGCAATAAATACTGGAGATTGTGTGCATCTGTGGGAGTTCTTACACATTACTGGCAGGATTGTAAATTAGTATAACCACTTAGAAAAGCAATTTGGCACAGTCTTGAAAAAGTGAACATTCATACACCTTAAAAAAAAAACTCATTGCCGTTGAGTCAATTCCAACTCATAGCGACCCTATAGGGCAGAGTAGAACTGCCCCATAGGGTTTCCAAGGAGCGCCTAGTAGATTCGAACTGTCAACCTTTTGGTTAGCAGGCAAACTCTTAACCACTACGTCACCAGGGCTTCCTCACATACCTTATGATCTAGCAATTCCACTCCTGAATATATACACTTGGGAAACTCTTACATATGTGTACCAGAAAACTATAAAAGAATATTGACAGCATCACACGGTTAATAATAGCAAAAAATTGGAAACAAATCAAATGTCCTTGTATAGGGAGATGGATAACTAAATTATAGTGTAAACACACAAGCAGAATAAATAAATGAAAACCCATAATAACAAGAATGTATCTTGGAAGATAATGCTGAGTTAAAAAAAGCCAAGTCCCAAATGTCATTTTTATAAAGCTCAAATATAAGGAAAACAAAACAAAAAAATTTAGACAAAAAATACATCTGTGATTTTAAGGGAAGAGAATGATAAGCACAAAATTCAGGATAAGGGGTGCTGGGGGATGGTGCCCACTCCCTTCAAGGAGATGAGGTTAGAAAGGAGAACAAAGGTAAATTAAATTATTGGCAAAGGTCCAATTTGGGATAGCGTGGAGAGTTCACAGGTATGCATTGTATTATGCTTTCTAACTATAGGTAAGTTACATATATTTTTGTGGTATCAAATACTATATATTTTAAAAGATAAAAGATCCACTTACACAAAAAAGAAAGTTTCAGTAAAGAGAGTTAAATGAGGTACTATTTGTTAAGAATTCTCTAAGAAGGGCAATTCATGACCGTACCTTTCAAAAGGAACTCACAGTTGCCAGATAGGCCTCCTAACTTTCCCACGTGAGTTCACTTTCCCACTTTCTCTAATCTTATCAAAGGATCAATTTTCCCCCTATGCCCTGGATCACAACCCTTTTACCTTAACACAGATTTTATTCCTGAAATCTACATGATTGTATTCCCAATTATATTTTCTTTCTCTCTTTTCCTCCCTCCGTCATTCCCATCAGTATCTGTTATGAATTGAATTGTGTCCCCTAAAAATATCTGTCAACTTGGCTAGGTCATGATTCCCAGTATTGTATGAGTGTCTACCATTTTATCATCTGATGTGATTTCCCTGTGTGTTGTAAATTGTATCACTATGATGTAATAAGATGGATTAGCGGCAGTTATACTGATGAGGTCTACAAGATTAGACAGTATGTTAGGGCAGTCTCTTTTGAGATATAAAAGAGAAGTGAGCAGAGACACATGGGGACCTTATACCACCACGAAAGCAGTGCTGGGAGCAGAGCACGTCCTTTGGACCTGAGGTTCCTGTGCTGAGATGCTCCCAGATCAAGGGAAGAATGATGACAAGGACCTTCCTCCAGAGCCGACAGAGAGAGAAAGCCTTCCCCTGGAGCTGATGCCCTGAATCTGAATTGCTGGACTACTAGACTGTGAGAGAATAAATTTCTCTTTGTTAAAGTAGCACTTATTATAGTAGCACTAGATGACTAAGACAGTATCCAACCATGCTTTAATTTTACCTATCTTTAAAGATTCTTATCTCCACTACATCCAGATATTGCCTCATTTTTATGCTTCTCTTCACAGAAAAACTTCTTGAAAGAGTTGGCCAAATCCATCTCCTCACCTCCCATTTTCTCTTCAACCCACTACAAAGAAACTTACATCCCATCACTCCACTGAAACACAAAAGTGTCACCGATGACTTATATCTTGCTAAAGCCAGTGGTCAGTTCCCTGTCTTCATCTTACCCAACCTCACAGCAGCACTGCATACTGTTGATCATTACCTCTAGGATTCTGGGATGCCATACTCTCCTGATTTTCACCTAGCTCACTGACCACCGTCAGTCTCTTGTGACTCTCCATTTATCCAATTAGATCTCTAAATTTTGGAGATCTCCAGAGAGCCTGGGTCCTTTTTTTCTGTCTTCACTCTTGGTGTGATCTCATTTAGTCCTGTGGATTTAAACACCCTATCTAAATGATAATAAACCAAAAAAACAAAAACCCAAACTCATCGCCTTTAAGTTGATTCCAACTCATAGTGACCTTACAGCCTTATAGGACAGAGTTGAAATGCCTCCATTGGGTTTCCAAGGCCATCATCTTTAAGAAAGCAGACTGCCACATTTTTCCCCACGGAGCAGCTGGTGGGTTCAAACCACCAACCTTTCTGTTACGAGGGCTCCTATTAAATGATAATGCAACTCCCAAATTTGAATCTCTGGTGCTACTTCCCTTTTAAGCACCAGAGTGCTATTCCAGTTACCTACTTAATTTTGTCACATGGATGTCTAATAGACCTCTCAAGTTTAACAGAGCTAAAACAGACCTATTGTTCCTGCTCTCTCCCCCACCTCCCAACCCCAACAAATCACCAAATCCAGTCCCTCCGTAGCCTCCTCCACTTCAATAAGTGGCTGCACCTTTACCTGGTTACATTCTCATCAATTCATTGGTAAGTCCAGTGATCAGTCTCCAAAACATACCCCAAATTTAACCATCCTTCTCACTATTTCACCACTACAGCCTTGGTCTGAGACACTGTTATGTCTCTCCTTAGCCACTGTAATAGCCTTCTGATTGGTCTCCCTGCTTCTTCTCTGACTTCACTCTTGCTTCCATTCAGCAGCCACAATCATTGTGTCACTCCTCTATAATGCTTCAATGGTCTCATGACACCCCCACTTCACTAAGTCTTGTGGACCTGGGATTGCACTGCTTTTATTCACCACTGTGACCCCAGGACCCCTAGAAGAATACCTGGCACATAGTGGATACTCAGTGTGTTTGCTGACTGCTGAATGAATAAGAACTCCCTTTACTCACAGAGTCATCATGGGTCGTAATCGACTCGACGGCAACAGATTTGTTTTTTGTTTTTGTTTTTGTTTTTTTTTTGCTTTGATTGTTTTCATCACCAAGTAACCTTCTGATAATTAAATTGTTTCCCAAGCCCCCTTTCCTTCTGGCAAGAGATATCCAAACCAAACCAAACCCATTGCCGTCAAGTCCATTCAGACTCATAGCAACTGTCTTAGTTATCTAGTGCTGCTATAACAGAAACACCGTAACTGGATGGCTTTCACAAACAGAAATTTATTTTTTCACAGTTTAGGAGGCTTGTTGTTGTTAGGTGCCGTCCAGGCGATTCCAACTCATAGCGACAGTTTATAAACAGAACAAAACAGTACCCGGTCCTGTGACATCCTCACAGTCTTTGCTATGTTTGAGCCCATTGTTGCAGCCACTGCATCATTTCATCTTGTTGAGGGTCTTTCTCTTTTTCACTGACCCTCTACTTTACCAAGCATGATATCTTTCTCCAGGGGCTGGTCCCTGCTGATAACAAGTTCCAGTATGTGAGACAGAGTCTCACCATCCTCCCTTCTAAGGAGCATTCTGGCTGTACTTCTTTCAAGACAGATTTGTTCATTCTTCTGGCAGCCCATGGTATATTCAATATTCTTTGCCAACACCATAGTTTAGATGCATCATTTTTTCTTCAGTCTTCCTTATTCATTGTCTAGCTTCCGCATGCATATGAGATGATCGAAAATACATGGCTTGGGTCAGGCTCACCTTAGTTCTCAAAGTGACATCTTTTCTTTTTAGCACTTTGAGGTGGTCTTTTACAGCAGATTTGCCCAGTGCAATACGTCCTTTGATTTCTTGACTTCATCTTCCATAAGCATCGATTGTGGATCCAAGTAAAATGAAATCCTTGACAGCTTCAATATTTTCTCCATTTATCACGATGTTTCTTATTGGTCCAGTTGTGAGGATTTTTGTTTTCTTTATGTTGAGGTGTAATGCATACTGAAGGCTGTGGTCTCTGATCTTTATCAGTAACTGCTTCAAATCCTCTTCACTTTCAGCAAGCAAGATTGTGTCATCTGCATATCACAGGTTGTTACTGAGTCTTCCTCCAATCCTGATGCTGCATTCTTCTTCATATACTCTAGCTTCTTGAATTATTTGCTCAGCATACAGACTGAATAAGTATGGTGAAAGGATACAACCCTGACACACACTTTAACTGATTTTAAACCATGCAGTATCCCCATGTTCTGTTTGAACAGCTCGTTCTTGGTCTACGTACAGGTTCCCCATGAGCACAATTAAGTGTTCTGGAATTCCCATTCTTTGCAATGTTATCCATAGTTAGTTATGATCCACACCATTGAATACCTTTGCATAGTCAATAAAACGCAGGTAAACATCTTTCTGGTATTCTCTGCTTTCAGCTAAGGTCCCTCTGACATCAGCAATGATATCCCTCATTCCCTGTCCTCTTCTGAACCTGGCTTGAATTTCTGGCAGTTCTCTGTCAATGTACTGCTGTAACCGTTTTTGAATTATCTTCAGCAAAATTTTACTTGCATGTGATATTAATGATATTGTTCAATAATTTCTGCATTCTGTTAGATGACCTTTCTTTGGAATGAGCACAAATATGGATCTCTTCCAGTTGGTTAGCCAGATAGCTGTCTTCCAAATTTCTTGGCGTAGATGAGTGAGCACTTCCAGCATTGCATCTGTTTGATGAAACATCTCAACTGGTATTCCGTCAATTCCTGGAGCCTTGTTTTGCCAATGCCTTCAGTGCAGCTTGGACTTCTTCCTTCAGTACCATCAGTTCTTGATCAGATGCTACCTCCTAAAATTTTTGAATGTCAACCAATTCTTTTCGGTACTGTAACTCTGTGTATTCCTTCCATCTTCTTTTGATGGTTCCTGTGTAGTTCAGCATTTTGCCCATAGAATCCTTCATTATTGCAGCTCGAGGCTTGAATTTTTTCCTTCAGTTCCTTCTGCTTGAGAGATGCTGAGCGTGTTCTTCCCTTTTGGTTTTCTAACTCCAGATCTTTGCACATTTCATTATAATACTTTACTTTGTCTTCTTGAGCCACCCTTTGAAATCTTCTGTTCACCTCTTTTACTTCATCATTTCCTCCATTTGCTTTAGCTGCTCCAAGTTCAAGAACAAGTTTCAGAGTCTCTTCTGACATCCATTTTCGTCTTTTCTTTCTTTCCTGTCTTTTTAATGACCTTTTACCTTCTTTGTGTATGATGTCATTGATGTCAACCCACCACTCGTCTAGTCTTTGTTCATTAGTGTTCAATGAATCAGATATATTCTTGAGATGGTCTCTAAATTCAGATGGAATATACTCAAGGTCATGTTTTGATTCTCGTGGACTTGTTTGAATTTTCTTCAGCTTCGCCTTGAACCTGCATTTGAGCAATTGATAGTCTGAGCTGCTTTTGATTCCTGGCCTTGTTCTGACTGATATATTGAACTTTTTTATCATCTCTTTCCACAGATGTAGTCAATTTGATTCCTGTGTTTTCCATCTGGTGAGATCCACATGTATAGTTGCCATTTATGTTGTTGAAAAAAGGTATTTCTGATGAATAGGTTGTTGGCCTTGCAAAATTCTATCATGCGATCTCCGGCATCGTTTCTATCACCAAGGCCATATTTTCCAACAAGTTCTTTGTTTCCAACTTTTGCATTCCAAACACCAGTAATTATCAATGCATCTTGATTGCATGTTTGGTCAATTTCAGACTACATAAGTTGGTAAAAATCTTCAATTTCCTGATCTTTGGTATTAGCGGTTGGTGCGTAAATTTGAGTAATAGTTGTATTACCTGGCCTACTTGTAGGCACATGGATATTATCCTATCACTGACAGTGTTTTACTTGAAATGTTCTTTTTGACAATGAATGCAATGCTGTTCCTCTTCAATTTGTCATTCCCAGCCCAGTAGGCCATATGATTGTCTGATTCAAAATGGCCAATACCAGTCCGTTTCAGCTCACTAATGCCTAGGATATCTATCTTTAAGCATTCCATTTCATGTTTGACAACTTCCAGTTTTCCTAGATTCATACTTCGTACATTCCACATTCCAATTATTTCTGGATGTTTACAGCTGTTTCTTCTCATTTTAAGTTGTGCCACATCAGCAAACGAAGATTCCGAAAGCTTTACCCCATCCATGTCATTAAGTTAACTCTACCTTGAGGAGGCAGCTCTTCCCTGGTCATATTTCATGTGCTTTCCAATCTGAGGGGCTTATCTTTCAGCACTATATCAGACAATGTTCCACTGCTATTCATAAGGATTTCACTGGCCAGTTTTTTTTTTTTTTTTTTAACTGTTTGTTTTATTTTATTTTTTTTATTGTACTTCAGGTGGAGGCTTAGAGAACAAATAGTTTCTCATGAAACAGTAGTACACATATTGTTTTATGACATTGGTTAACAATCCCACAACATGTCAACCCTCTCCCTTCTCAACC
>NW_004443991.1:441342-458002 GCF_000243295.1 Trichechus manatus latirostris | reverse complement strand
ACAAACAAAAAAGAATGCTAGGGGAGCTTGTCGTTGGAGTGGAGAGATGAGAGACTATGAAATGGAGAAAAACAAAAAGGGGAAGAGGAAGAAAAAAAAAGAAAAGAAAAGAATGAATAAATAAAAATTGGAAAGGGAAAAGAACAGCAAAGTTCCCAGGGATCCCACCAGTGCAGCTGTGAGGTCTGGGGCAGTTGTTCTGAGGTGTTGCTGTACAGCCTGGCTAGAAGGCATAGAGGTATACAACGCCAGGTGTTCAGGGAACAGAAAGAGAAGGAAGATATAGAGAGATGAGAACCTGAGTAATGAAGAAAGACAAAAAGGGAAAAAGAGGGAAAAGAAAATAAAAGAAATTAAAAAAAAAAAAAAAGAACAAGAAAGCCCCCAAAAAACAGAAAAAGAAAAAAAAAACCCAAGGAAAAAAGAAATGCCTTCAGGGATCCCTCTGCACTTATGTGCAAGCCAAGGGGGTAGTTCCAAGCCCCGCAGCACCACCTGGCTAGAACGGGCTCCCCACTCAAGAAAAGGAAAAGAAAACGAACAAAGAATTCAAAACAAACAAAGAAACAAAAGCCCCGGGATCCCTCCAGCACGGCAGCCCAGACCGGGAAGCAGCTCCACACTTGAACGGAGCTCCGCAGCCCCTCAGGAAAAAGCAAAGATGGCGCACTGAGCCAGGTATTTGAGCAAAAGGAGGGGGAGGTGGTGAGAGGTAAGGAAGAAATCAAAAGAAGCAGAAAAAAGCTACACCAGCAGCCAACAAATGGCACTCAGAGACCCAGACCGTTCGAGTGAGTGAAATCCAAGCAGCCGGTGCTTCCCAGACAAGAGATTGTGGCCGCGGGAAGCAGAGGAAGCCGAGTGGGGGTGAAGAAGGATGGGGGGTGGGAAAGCGTGTATCACAAATTACCAGTTGTTTTGTCTCCCACTGGAAGCTCCGTGAAGCTGCTTTCTCATACCCCTTGTTTGCTGGTCTCCGATAGGAGTCCAAGATGGTGGATCTGCGCTGCGTTAGCCGATAGGGGACCTCTGCATGAATCTCTCCTCGCTCTCCATTCTCTGTCAGTTTTCTCACTCCATTTAGTGCTTGGCTGAGTTCTTTATCTCTTCATTTGATGTTTTAGGGTTTCAGGATTATTGTTTTCTCTGTTCGTCTTAGTTTTTCGGATCTTTGCTGTGGAGGGATGGCATGGTGCTTCTACCTAGGGCGCCATTTTTTCGAGACTCCCTGGCCAGTTTTTTTAGAAGTAGATTGCCAGGTCCTTCTTCTTAGTCTATCTTAGTCTGGAAGCTCTGATGAAACCTGTCCACCGTGGGTTACCCTAGTGGTATTTCAAAGCTAGTGGCATAGCTTCCAGCATCACAGCAACATGCAAACCACCACAGTATGACAAGCTGACAGATGCATGGTGGCTCGAAGGAGGCTAGAAGTCTGAATTCAGGGCGCTGGCTCTAAGGGAAGGCGTTTTCTCTCCGTTGGCTTTGGGGGAAAGTCTTTGTCTCTTCAACTTCTGTTTCATGGTTCCTTGGAGATCTCCATGTGGCTTTGCGTCAGTCTTCCCCCATCTCTGCTCGCTAGCTTGCATTTAATCTCTTTTATATCTCAAAAGAGATTGATTTAAGATACACTATACTAATCGTGTCTCATTAACATAACAAAGACAACCCATTCCCAAATGGCATTATAACCACAGGCATAGAGGTTAGACTTTACAACACATAATTTTGGGGGACACTATTAATCCATAACAGCAACCTTATAGGATAGAGTAGAACTGCCCCATAACATTTCCAAGGCTATAAATCTTTATGGAAGCAGACTGCCACATCTTCCATGGAGTGGCTGATGGGTTCGAACCACTGATCTCTCAGTTATCAGCCAAGCACTTAACCAATACTCCCCTGAACAGGTATCAGGGGTCAGCAAACTAAGGTGGTAGGCCAAATGCACCCATGGCCTATTTTTTGCCCATGAACTAGAATGTTTTTACATTTGTAAAGTGTTGTAAAAAACAAAAAAAACCACCTTTGAGTGTCACTGCCTATTACTACCTCCAGAGGAGGAGTCCCATCACATGGATGATAGTAGCCCACTCCATAGTTTTCAGGTGTCGGGGTCACCAAGAAAGATATGACTCATACACAGGCACTAGATGGAACAATACTTTACTCACACAGAGAAGAGACAGAGTGAGATTAGCTTCAATAGTGGGTGTTGGTCACTCATGGTCAGCAGATCTTGCTCCGCAGCCAACACAGGGAGGTGTCTGCACGTACCCCTCTTATTCTAGAGGAAAAGAACCCCACAGATATAGCAGTGGGGTTGACCATGTGTGGCATAACTTACATACTTAGCTAAGCTGTTCCTGGGAATGTTGACATACTCCAGGCAATAAGGGAAGGATGTGCTGCTAGGCCACCATCTGCTATGGGATGTGTTTTGGGGTCAAGATGCTCCAGAAAGGCAGTCAGCCTATGTTCACATGCCGTCTAAGAAACCAGGCAAATGCATATGGTCCTAAGTATGAGGTTCGTTTGTGGGTCACAGGGAGAGGTGGCAGGCCGAGCTTGGACTGCCCCCTTCTACACCACCACCACCAAGAATAGTAAGAAAGAAAATATGTGACAGAGACTGTATGTGGCCTTATATATTTACTGTCTGGTTCTTTGTACAAAGAATGTTACTCATCCTAGTTTATACTGACTAGTGAACCTAAGTAGTAACCTCCATTTAGCCATTCTATTTCTCAGTGAATTGGCATCCTCGTTTATAAATCAGTCTGTTGTGAAATCCTGCACCCCAGTGTCTGATCACCTTACCTAACACAGGGAAACTCAGGCTGAAATAGTTAGTGGATCTTTATCTGCTCCCTCTTACTGTACAGTATCTGATGAATATTGTGAAGGTTCAGAGGAGGAAAAATTCACTTCCCAGTGTGGTGAACTGGGAAGGTTTCATAAAAGAGGTGATACTTGAACTTGACCTTGTCCAATGGCTGTCATTAGGCAAAAATTGATAAAATAAATAACAGCTCCCAGGCAGAAAGATTGGCATTTTGTTTTGGACAAGTCATTTAACCTTACTGTGCGTCAATTAAAGGAGCCCTGGTGGTGCAGTGGTTAAGCACTCAGCTGCTAACTGAAAGGTTGGCGGTTCAAACCCACAAGCTCTACCTTGGGAGAAAGATGTGGTAGTCTGCTTCTGTAAAAGATTTACAACCTTAAAATCCCTATAGGGCAGTTCTACTTTGTTCCTCATGGTCAATATGAGTTGAAATCGACTTGACGGCAATTTTTTTTTTTTTTTGGTGGGGGATACGTTTGAGCATCACTTTGCTCATCTATAAAATAAAGGAAATGAATGAGATGAATTTTGAGTTCCCTTCTAAATCTATGCCTCAACTTTGAGTATCAGATGAAGAATTCTGTATATTATTGTTCATTAGAGACAAAGGACATGATGGAAGTATCATTTTAGAAAAGCTAAATTGGTGTAATTCTGCAGGAGAGATAATAGATCTGGCATGAGTATGCGAAGATGCTGATCCTCTCAACTTTTGGCTCACGCAGCACCCCTACACCAGTGGCCTGAGGTTGAGAGCAGTCTAAACTCTTCACTCCAGTGTGTTGTACAAATGTCACCATTTTCTATGGGTGCCATGATGTGAAAATGTTTGGAAGGACTGGATTAAAGGGAGGAAGAAAAAATTTGAAGGCTGTTATGTGAAGGCCCACCATGCAATGAACAGGGCTTAATTAGGGCAGAGGTTCTTAGTTTGAGGTTCATGAACCCAGTCCATAAATGTACTTCAGGAAGTCCATGAACTCCCTGATAATATATTCAAATTTCTTTATCATATGAATAATTTGCATCTTGATGATAACATTTGCAACAACAGTATGTTCCAGGTACCTCTGTATGTCTTAATTCATTTAATCACAGTAACTCAATGAGGTGCCCTGCTGAATATCTTCCATTTGCCACTTGTTACTTTCTGTGTCCTAGAAGGCTGACATAAGCTAGAAGGCTGAGTTCTGGTTTCAGATTTGCATTCAGGAAATTGGAGGCACCAAAAAGAAATTGAAGGATGAAAGAAAAAAGAGAACATGCCATGTCTCCCTTACTGGGACTGGGATGAGGCAAGCAGGCACCTGTTGTTGTTGTATGCTATTGAGTCGATTCCAAATCATAGTGACCCTATATTACAGAGTAGAAGTGCCCCATAGGCTTTAATTTTTATGGGAACAGATCACCAGGTCTTTTCTTCCACAGAGTGGCTAGTGGGTTTGAATGGCTGACCTTTCAGTTAGCAGCCAAGTGCTTAACCATTGCATCACCAGGGCTCTTTAAGTAGGCACCTGTTGTTGTTATTGTTGTTAGGTGCCAACCCATAGTGACCCTATGTACAACAGAACGAAACACTGCCCAGTCCTGCGCCATCGCCACAATCATTGCTATGTTTGAGCCCATGTTGCAGCTACTGGGTCAGTCTATGTCATTGAGTGTCTTCCTCTTTTTTACTGACCCTCTACTTTCCCAAGCATGATGTCTTTTTCCAGGGACTAGTCCCTCCTGATAACATGTCCAAAGTATGTGAGATGAGGTTTCACCACCCTCACTTCTAAGGAGCATTCTGGCTGTGCTTATTCTAAGATAGATTTGTTCGTTCTTCTGGCAGTCCATGGTATATTCAACATTCTTCACCAACACTGTAGTTCAAATGCATCAGTTCTTCACTCTTCCTTATTCATTGTCCTGCTTTCATGTGCATACGAAGCGATTGAAAATACCATGGCTTGGGTCAAGCTCACCTTAGTCTTCAAAGTGACATCTTTGCTTTTTAACACTTTAAAGAGATCTTTTGCAGCAGATTTGCCCAATGCAATAGGTCATTTGATTTCTTGACTTCGGCTTCCGTGGGCGTTGATTTTGGATCCAAGTAAAATGAAATCCTTGACAACTTCAGTATTTTCTCCATTTACCATGATGTTTATTATTGGTCTAGTTGTGAGGATTTTTGTCTTCTTTATGTTGAGGCGTAATCCATACTGAATGCTATGGTCTTTGATCTTCATCAGTAAGTGCTTGAAGTCCTCTTCACTTTCAGCAAGCAAGGTTGTGTCATCTGCATATCGCAGGTTATTAATGAGTCTTCCTCCAATCCTGATGCCACGTTCTTCAAAATATAGTCTAGCTTCTTGGATTTGCTCAGCGTACAGATGGAATAACCATTGAGAAAGGATTCAACCCAGATGCACAGCTTTCTTGATTTTAAACAACGTAGTTTCCCCTTTTTCTGTTGGAACGACTGCCTCTTGGTCTACGTACTGGTTCCTCATGAGCACAATTAAGTGTTCTGGAATTCCCATTCTTCACAATGTTATCCGTAAGTAGGCACCTAGGTCACAGAATTTAAGGAGGCTCTCCTTATTGTGGCACTCGCAAAACCCTATGAGTGACTACCTCCTTAAATTTTGTGCCTCAGCCACCTACTTGTCTACTCCAGTCCTGGCCTTGCTCACTTTACTAAAGTTTACAGCTTCAGTCGGGCAGCCCTCTCCACAGAGTTCTTTCTCCAGGGTCTGGTAACTAGCCTTTGGTGGGGTAATGGATATTCACTGTTACTAGCTCTGGGGTTCAACACGATTCCTTGTTGTTTCCCTAACCTTACCTCATCTTCATAAATACTCCCTTTACTAAACTCTTTTCACTTATCCAGGACCCTAACTGATACAAGTACGGCCTTCGTTTGCATTCCCTTGAAAGCAGAGCCTATGATAAGGGCATGGGTGCAGGTAGTTTATTTGAGAGGTGATCCCAGGGGACATGAGTGAAGGCAGAGAGGGTAAGACAGGAAGGAAGGATACATATTAAACTAGTTATTGCTATGGGTGATAATGGGCTTAATCTTGTTTGGGACTCTCTGAGAAAGCAAGGAGAATATGCCTCCAAATTGCCCCGTGAAGGGCAGGAGGCTAGGGCGTTTACCACTGACTTCCATCCCTATTGGTTGAGGGTTGTCTCCAGGATGTAAACTCTGGATACTTCCAGGCTGGTCAGCCTTTGGAGAAAGCCCTGAGCAGAAAAGCAGAGCAACACCCCTCAGCATGCTTGAGGTGGGATGTTGGCAGCATGCCCAGAACTCTCCTCCATGGCTGTGATGATTTCAAAGTGGGCTGAGAGGCACAAAAAAACAAAGGTCAGCTGTTCTAACCCACCACAGCTCCATAGGAGAAAAGACTTGGAGCTCTACTCTTGTAAAGATTTCAGCCTAGGAAGCCCTATGGAGCAGTTCTACTCTGTCGTGTTGGGTCTCTCTGAGTCAGAATTGACTCTACAGCATACAACAACGACAGGTTTGTACTGTTATTGTCTCCATTTATAAATGGGGATGCTAAGGCACAGAGAATTAAGTAACTTACTTGAGTCACCTATCTGTTAAGGGCTTTCCCATCTGTCCCGGGTGTTCATGGCTTTCTTAACACTCCCAAACGGGTCTGTGGCCCACACACATGATATACACCCACTGGATGAGGGTACTGACGTTATAGAAGAAGGGGAGGACCTGAAGTGAGGAACATGACTGTCTATTTATGGTAATCGTTTAGAAATACAATGGTGAACAGAGAAGTCAAAGAAACTTCTAGTTTCAAGTCTTAAAAACTAGTATTAAGAACTAGCAAAACCAGAAGGAAAGAACAGTTTTGGGGGAGAAATGATAGTTTGCTCTTAGACCAGGTGCAAACAGATAATAAACACATATATAAACAATCATTTTAGATGGTAACAGTGCTGTAAAGTAAATAAACAACAATAGTGATCGTTGAGTAGGAGGATTGATGAAGGCGGGCAAGAAATTAGGTTGGAAAGGGAGGCAGGGGCCAGACCCTGAAGGACTCATCAGCCATGGTAAGGATTTCAACTGTTTTCCATGTGCTGTGGGAAAATTTGGAGAGCTTTTGAGGCCACAGGTCTGCTTACATTTTCAAGGCCGGCTGTTGTGTAGAAAGAGTAATGTGAGAGTAGAAATAGGAAGACCAGATTGGAAGCCGTTGCAGTGCTCCAAGTGAGATAGCAGTGGCTTGGAACGTGATGGTAGAAATGGATGTGAAGAGACGTGAGACTGGATGAGATCACTTAGAGTGTAGAGAAGAGAAGAGGGTTCCTGGACCTCACTATTTAGAAGTCAGGTGGAGGAAGAGAGGTCAAAGAGACTGGGAGGGAATGGCCAGAGAGGGAAGAGGAGAGTCAAGCAAATGTGAAGTCACAGAAGCAAGAGGGGAGAGTGATCCCAAAACAGGGAGCACAGCTGAGAGGCAAGGAGGAGAGGGGATAACTGCAGGAGTCAAGTCCTGGCAGGAGAGAAACAGATGGAGATCCACAGCCAAGTGGAGGAGACGCCCTTTGATGGGAGCAGGATCACTTCACTGAATTTGATGGCAGGAAGTGAAGGCAATTCTGTCCTGTAGCTTCTATTGTCTCAATGAAGTCTGAGACCTAGTAATGATCTAAGAGTGGTTCCCAATTCTGGCTGCATAGTGGATTTTTCTGGAAAGATTTGATACAAGTATGAATTCGTAGGTCCTACCTTCCTACGCCATACTTACTTTCAGTAAGTCCTGAATGGGGCCTGAGAATTCTGTTTTCTTTAGGAATTCTTAGGTCTGATGTACTGCCAGTCTGGGGAATGACAGATTTCTGGGACTGGATGAAATAACAGAGAGGAGAAATGACAGAAATCAGTCAGGTGGGTTGATGTGAAATATTTCTGCAAAAGAAAAGTAAGCTACATTTTATTAAGTGTGTTTTTTGCTGGATTCATCAAATGAATCTTTATAGTGATTTTTCCCACAGTAAAGAACCACTGAAACGTACACACACACCATCTTTCATATCTGCATAGAACCAAGGAATCCCAGAATTTACATTGTAGCAGGCGTGTCTTAGTTTCTTAGTGCTGCTAAGAAATACTACAAGTGGGTGATTTTAACAAATTTATTTTCTCACAGTTAAGGAGGCTAGAAGTCCAAATTCAAGGCACCGGCCCTAGGGAACGGTGCTTGTCTCTTCAGCTTCTGTTCCTCAGTTCCTTGGCTATCTTCATGAATCTGTCTTTCCCAATCTGTGCTTCCTTTCTTCTGTGCCTAATCTGCTCTTTTATATCTCAAGAATAATTGGTTTAAGACACACCCTACACTCATATGGTCTCATTAGCATAACAAAGAAAACCTTATTCCCCAATGGGATTACATCCACAGGTATAGGGGTTAGGATTTACAACACATATTTTGGGGGGATATAATTCATTCTATAACAATGAGTCCATCTGGAATTGATTTTTGTGTATGATGTTAGGGTTGAATCCAATTTTACCTTTTTTCATATGTGTAACCAGTAGTCCTAGCACCATTTATTTAAGCAGTATTTCCTTTTCCCAGTGATCTGCAGTAATAACTGTGCCATAAACCAATTGTCCATGTGTCTATGGGACAATTTTAGGACTCTGTATTCTGTTATATCAGTCATTTCCTTTCTATTCCAGTATAAAAAACCAAACCAGTTGCCATCAAGTTGATTCCAACTCATGGAGACCTCATGTGTGTCAGTGTAGAACTATGCTTCACAGGGTTTTCAATGGCTACTTTTTTGGAAGTCTATTGCCAAGCCTTTCGTCTGAAGTGTCTCTGGGTGTACTGGAACCACCCATCTTATGGTTAGCAGTGAACATGTTAATTGTTTATATCACCCGGGGACTCCATTCCAATATCACAGTCTCTTAATTAAATTTTTCATAGATAGAGAGGAAGCTAATGAGGGAATTGCTTGACTTACATAACAATCAAACAAAACTCAAAAGCTGGTAAGCAGAAGGCAGATGTCAGCTGCCAAAATGCAAAAGCATGATCTCTAGGCCTATCCAGATATGAGCTAGTTCTCAAACCCAGACTCCATCGATTAAAAGGAAGCTAGATCCCTTTAAAGAAATTCCCTGCAACATCACAGTATATACAATAAATATTTCCCCAAACATTTTTCATAGGGACATGTGGCCATTTAGCAGAGTAATCGTACATTGGGGAGATGGAGATACCCACATCTTTCAAGGACTATTGGGTACACTATAAACTGACATTGATACCAGGGAATCTGAACTGCTACCACAACCCCTTGTTAGAGTTGGGCAAACAGGGGCCAGGCAATAGAGTCCTGGCCTGAATCTGTTTTGCAGTGGCCCAGAAAGAACCATCAACCTAACTCATAGTCAGTTCCTCAGTCTCTGTGATTGAGATGGATATACTGTACCCAGCAGCAGGTAAAACCATCACATTGGTCCTCTGGCCTATGGAGTAAAAACCATTATGATAGGAAAGGCCAAGTGGAAGCCCCTGAAACTGCCTCCATTCATTGGCAAGGATAGTAATTCAGAAGCAATATCTCATATCAGTGGAAACCTAAAAGACTTACAGGATACAGGCAGTTTAGTTTAACAGTATAATCCCTCAAAGCCAGGTGAGCCTTGGAAAATTGTGGTGGACTATTGTAAACTAGGAGCCTTGGTGGTGCAGTGGTTAAGCGCCACCAGAAGGTCAGCAGTTCAAACCTACCAGCTGCTCAAAGGGAGAAAGATGTGGCAGTCTGCGTTCGCAAAGATTACAGCCTTGGAAAACCTATGGGGCAATTCTACTCTGTCCTATAGGGTCACTATGAGTCAGAATCAACTCGATGACAACAGGCACTGTAAAGTAGGAGTCCTTGGGTGGTGCAAACAGTTAATGTGCTAGGCTGCTAACCAACAGGTTGGAGGTTTGAGTCCACCCAGAGGTCTCTTGGAAGAAAGGCCTGGAGATCTACTTCTGAAAAATCAGCCACTGAAAATCCTAGGGAGCACAGTTCAACTCTGACACATATGCGGTCACTGTGAGTTAGAACCTTCTCAAAGGCAACTAGTACTGGACCAGTTCATTCCAGTTCGAACCCCTGCTGAGAATTTGCATTTCTACAAGTGCCCAGGCGATGCTGATGCTACTGGTTAGGGACCAATTCTGAGAACCACTAGTAGACCTGTTGTTGTTAGGTGTCCTCAAGTTGGTTCTAAATCATAGCAACCCTATAGGACAGAGTAGAACTGCCCCATAGAGTTTCTAAGGAGCGGCTGGTGGATTTGAACTGTTGACCTTTTGGTTAACAGCCAAACACTTAATCACTGTGCCACCAGGGCTCCACTGGTAGAGCAGTGGTTCTCAAGATTTATTATACATAAGAATCACCTGAGGATCTTGTTAAAATGTGGATTTGGATTCAGTATATCTGGGGTGGAAATGCAAATTCTCAGCAGGGGTTGGAACCAGAACGAACTGGTTCAAAGCCCTGGACTGGTATTGGTACTGTAAACTAATCAAATAATATCCCCAAACATTGATGCTGCATCAGGTGTTAGTTCCCAATCCAGACAGCCTGTAGCACTTGGTATGTGAATATCGATCTGGAAAAAAAAAAAAAGAATCAAGAACAGTTTGCATTCACTTGGGAAGTCAGAGTTCACACATTCACTCAAGGCTGTGAATACTTTCCTCTGAACTCTCTCGGGGCTCTTTGTCACAACAGTCCAGAAGGACTGTGTTTTATTTATTTATTTTTATTGTCCTTTAGGTGAAAGTTTACAGCTCAAGTTAATTTTTCTTACAAAAATTTATACACATACTATTACATGACCCTAGCTGCAATCCCTAAAATGTGACAGCACACTCCCTCTTTCCACCCCGAGTCTCCCATGTCCATTCATCCAGTTCCTTATCCCTTTCTGCCTTCTCGTCCCACCTCCAGACAGGAGCTGCCCATTTAGTCTCGTGTATCTGCTTGAACTAAGAAGCACACTCTTCACGAGTATTATTTTATGTTTTATACTCCAGTCTAATTTTTGTCTAAAGAGTTGGCTTCGAGAATGGTTTTAGTTCTGGGTTAACAGAGAGTCTGGGGGCCATGTCTTCTGGTGTTCCTCTAGTATCAGTCAGACCATTAAGTCTGGTCTTTTTACGTGAATTTGAGTTCTACACCCCACTTTTCTCCTGCTTCGTCAGGGACTCTGTTGTGCTCCTTTTCAGGGCGGTCATTGGTGGCAGCCGGGCACCATCTGTTTTTTCTGATCTTAGGCTGATGGAGTCTCTGGTTTATGTGGTGGTTTTTGTCTCTTGAGCTAGTATTTCCCATGTATCTTTGGTGTTCTTCATTCTTCTTTGCTCCAGGTAGGTTGGGACCAATTGGTGCATCTTAGATGGCCGCTCACCAGCTTTTAAGACCTCAGATGCTACTCACCAAAGTGTGATGCAGAACATTTTCTTAATAAACTTTGTTATGCCAATTGACCTAGATGTCCCACGAAACCATGGTCCCCAGACCTCCACCCCTGCTACTGTGTCACTCAAAGTGTTTGGCTGAGTTCAGGGAACTTCTTAGCTTTTGGTTTAATCCAGTTGTGGTGACTTCCCCTGTATTGTGTGTTGTCCTTCCCTTCACCTAAGCGAATTCTTGTCTACTATGTAGTTAGTGAATTCTGCTCTCCTTCCCTCCCCACCCTTGTAACCATCAAAGAATGTTTTCTTCTGTGTTTAAACATTTTCTTGAGTTCTTGTAATGGTAGTCTCATCTGATATTTGTCCTTTTGCGACTGACTAATTTCACTCAGCATAATGCCATCCAGATTCCTCCATGTTATGAGATGTTTCACAGGTTCACTGTTGTTCTTTATTGTTGTGTAGTATTCCATTGTGTGGATATACCATAATTTGTTTATCTATTCATCCATTGATGGGCACCTAGGTTGTTGCCATCTTTTTGCTATTGTGAACAGTGCTGCAATGAACGTGGGTGTGCATATATCTCATGTGACGGCTCTTATTTCTCTAGGATATATTCCAAGGAGTGGGATTGCTGGATCCTATGGTACATCTATTTCTAGCTTTTTAAGGAAGCACCAAATCAATTTCCAAAGTGGTTGTACCATTTTACATTCCTGCCAACAGTGTGTAAGCGTTCCAGTCTCTCCACAATCTGTCCAACATTTATTATTTTGTGCTTTTTGGATGAATGCTAGCCTTGCTGGGGTGAGATGGTATCTCATTGTAGTTTTGATTTGCTGTTTCTCTAATGGCTAATGATCATGAGCATAGCCACCTGAATGTCTTCTTTGTTGAAGTGCCTGTTCATATCCTTTGCCCATTTTTCAGTTGAGTTATTTGTCTTTTTGTTGTTGAGGTTTTGCAGTATCTTGTAGATTTTAGAGATTAGACCCTGTGATCAGATTTATCATAGCCAAAATTTTTTTCCCAGTCTGTAGGCTGCCTTTTTACTCTTTTGGTGAAGTCTTTTGATGAGCATAAGCATTTGATTTTTAGGAGCTCCCAGTTATCTAGTTTCTCTTCCGGTGTTTGTGCATTGTTACTTATGGTTTGTATTCTGTTTATGCCATGTATTAGGGCTCCTAGCATTGTCTCTGTTTTTTCTTCCATGATCGTTATAGTTTTAGATTTTATATTTAGGTCTTTGATCCATTTTGAATTAGTTTTTGTGCATGGTGTGAGGTATGAGTCTTGTTTCTTTTTTTTTGCAGATGGATATCCAGTTTTGCCAGCACCATTTGTTAAAGAGACTGTCTTTCCCCCATTTAATGGACTTTGGGCCTTTGTCAAATATCAGCTGCTCATAGGTGGATGAATTTAACTCTGGATTCTCAACTCTGTTCCATATTCTGTGTATCTGTTGTTGTACCAGTACCAGGCTGTTTTGACTACTGTGGCAGTATAATAGGTTCTGAAATCAGAGAGTGTGAGGCCTCCCACTTTGATCTTCTTCTTGAGTAATGTTTTACTTATTTGGGGCCTCTTCCCTTTCCATATGAAGTTGGTGATTTGTTTCTCCATCTCATTAAAAAGTGTCATTGGAATTTGGATCAGGATTGCATTGTATCTGTAGATAGCTTTGGGTAGAATTGACATTTTCACAGTGTTAAGTCTTCTATCCATGAGCAAGGTATGTTTTTCCACTTATGTAGATCTTTTTTGGTTTCTCGTAGTAATGTCTTACAGTTTTCATTGTATAGGTCTTTTATGTCCCTGGTTAGATTTATTCCTAAGTATTTGATTTTCTTGGGGGCTATTGTAAATGGTATTGATTTGGTGATTTCCTCTTTGAGGTTCTCTTTGTTGGTGTAAAGGAATCCAACTGATTTTTGCATATTTATCTTGTAGCCTGATATTTTGCTGAAATCTCCTATTAGTTCCAGTAGTTTTCTTGTGGATTCTTCGTGGTTTTCTGTGTATAAGATCATATCATCTGCAAATAGAGATACTTTTACTTCTTCCTTACTGGTATGGATGCCCTTTATTTCTTTTTCTAGCCTAATGGCTCTGGCTAGGACCTCCAGCACAATGTTGAATAAGTGGTGATAAAGGGCATCCTTGTCTGGTTCCTGTTCTCAAGGGGAATGCTTTCAGACTCTCTGTGTTTAGGATGTTTTTGGCTGTTGGCTTTATATAAATGCTCTTTATTATGTTGAGGAATTTCCCTTCTATTCCTTTTTTCCTCAGAGTTTTCATCATGAATGGGTATTGGACTTTGTCAAATGCCTTTTCTGCATCAATTGATAAGATCATGTGGTTCTTTTGTTTTATATATATGATGGATTACATTGATTGTTTTTCTAATGTTGAACCATCCCTGCATACCTGGTATGAATCTTACTTGGTCATAGTGAATTTTTTTTTGTGTTTTGATATATTGTTGAATTGTATTGGCTAGAATTTTGTTGAGGATTTTTGCATCTATGTTCAGGAGGGATATTGGTGTGTAATTTTCTTTTTTCTTGTGATGTCTTTACCTGGTTTTGGTATCAGGGTTATGCTGGCTTCCTAGAATGAGTTTGGGAGTATTCCATCATTTTCTATGCTCTGAAATACCTGTAGTAGTAGTGGTGTTAACTCTTCTCTGAAAGTTTGGTAGAACTCTCCAGTGAAACCATCAGGGCTAAGGCTTTTTTTTTGGGAGGTGGGATTTTTTTAATTACCTCTTCAATCTCTTCTTTTGTTATAGGTTTATTTAGTTGTTCTACCTCTGTATGTGTTAGTTTAGGTAGGTAGTGTGTTTCTAGAAATTTATCACTTTCATCTAGGTTTTCAAATTTATTGGAGTACACTTTTTCATAGTATCCTGTTATGATTCTTTTAATTTCATTTGAGTCTGTTGTGATATCGCCCATCTCATTTATTTTTTGGGTTATTTTCTTCCTCTCCTGTTTTTCTTTCGTCAGTTTGGCCAATGGTTTACCAATTTTGTTGGTCTTTTCAAAGAACAAGCTTTTGGTCTTGTTAACTCTTTTTTTTTTTTTCTTTTCCTATTCTCAATTTCATTTATTTCTGCACTAATTTTTATTATTTCCTTTCTTCTGGTGCCCATGGACTTCTTTTGCTGCTCTCTTTCTATTTGCTCCAACTGTAGGGTTAACGTTTTGATTTTGTTGCTTTCTTCTTTTTGGATGTGTGCATTTATTGCTATAAGTTGACCTCTGAGCACTGCTTTTTCTGTGTCCCAAATGTTCTGGTAGGATGTAGATTTCATTCTCATTTACTTCTGTGAATTTCTTTATTCCATCCTTGATTCTTTCTATAACATAGTCGTTTTTGAGCAGGGTGTTGTTTAGTTTCCATGTATTTGATTTTTTTTCTTGTTTTTTTCTCTTGTTGATTTCTACTTTTATAGCTTTATGGTCAGAAAAGATGCTTTGTAATATTTTGATGTTTTGGATTCTGTTAAGGCTTGCTTTGTGGCCTGATATGTGGTCTATTCTGGAGAATGTTCCATGTGCTTTGGAAAAGAAAGTATACTTGGCTGCTGTTGGGTGGAATGTTCTGTATAAGTCTATGAGATCGAGTTGGTTGATTGTGGCATTTAGATTTTCCATGTCTTTATTGAGCTTCTTTCTGGATGTCTGTCCTTCACCAAAAGTGGTGTGTTGAAGTCTTCTACTATTATTGTGAAGCTATTTCTCTTTTCAGTGCTGTTAGAGTTTGTTTTATGTATTTTGGAGCCCTGTAATTGGGTGCGTAAATATTTATTATGTTTATGTCCTCCTGGTGTATTGACCCTTTAATCATTATATAGTGTCCTTCCTTATCCTTTGTGGTGGATTTTACTTTAAAGCCTATTTTGTCAGAGATTAATATTGCCACTCCTGTTCTTTTTTGATTGTTGTTTGCTCGATATATTTTTTTCCATACTTTGAGTTTTACTTTGTGTCTTTGAGTCTCAGCTGTGTCTCTTGTAGGCAGCATATAGATGGATTGTGTTTTTTAATCCATTCTGCCACTCTCTGTCTCTTTATTGGTGCATTTAGTCCATTTACATTCAGCGTAATTATTGATAGGTATGTGTTTAGTACTGTCATTTTGATGTCTTTTTTTGTGTTGTTCACAGTTTCTTTTTTCCATTTAATTTTCTTTGCTGAGTCGTTTTTCTTTATGTATTTTCTTTTCACCTTTTTTATTGTTCTTGATTTTGTATTTGCTAAGTCTTTATGTTTTTCTTGTTTTTATTTTGATGTGTAGGATTGTTAATTTTCTTTGTGGTTACCTTAATATTTATCTCTATTTTTCTAAGTTTAAACCAATCTTTTATTTTTTTATATTGCCTTGACTTCCTCTCCATATGAAAGTTCTATGACTACATTATTTAGTCCCTCTTTTTGTTTTAATGTTGTCATCTTTTACATATTGATGTCTCTGTTTTCCTATTTTTGGTGTTTTAGCTTTCATTTATTTTTGTGACTTCCCCATCTGGCTTGATATCTGGTTGTTCTCTCCTGTGTTCTAATCTTAGATTGTTATCTGATGTTACTGATTTTCTAACTGGAAGACTCCCTTTAGTATTTATTATAATTTTGGTTTGGTTTTTATAAATTCCCTAAACTTCTGTTTATCTGGAAATGCCCTAATTTTGCCATCATATATAAGAGACAGTTTTGCTAGATATATAATTCTTGGCTGGCATTTTTTTTTTCCTTCAACGCTTTATATATGTTATCCCATTGCCTTCTTGCCTGCATGGTTTCTGCTTAGTAGTCCGAGCTTAGTCTTATTGACTCTCCTTTGTAGATGACTTTTCGTTTATCCCTAGCCACTCTTAAATTTCTCTCTTTATCTTTGGTTTTGGCAAGTTTGATTATAATATGGCATGGTGGCTTTCTTTTGGAACCTACCCTGTGTGGTGTTTGATGAGCATCTTGGATAGATATCTTCTCATCTTTCACAATATCAGGGAAGTTTTCTTCCAAAAAATCTTCAACAATTCTGTCTGTATTTTCTGTTATCCCCCCCGTTCTGGTACTCCAATCATTTGTAAGTTTATTTCTCTTGATAGAGTCCCACATAATTCTTAGAGCTTCTTCATTTTTTAAAATTCTTTTATCTAATTTTTCCTCAAATAAATTGGTTTCAAGTGCTTTATCTTCAATCTCACTAATTCTGACTTCCATTGCCTCAATTCTGCTCCTATGACTTCCTGTTGAGTTGTCTAATTCTGACATTTTATTGTTACTCTTTTGGATTTCTGTTTGCTGTCTCTCTATGGATTCTTGCAGCCTGTTAAATTTGTCATTATGCTCTTGTATAA
>NW_004443991.1:394928-441242 GCF_000243295.1 Trichechus manatus latirostris | reverse complement strand
TTGTTACTCTTTTGGATTTCTGTTTGCTGTCTCTCTATGGATTCTTGCAGCCTGTTAAATTTGTCATTATGCTCTTGTATAAACTTCTTAAGTTCTTATGTTGCTTTATCTGTATGTTCCTTGGCTTGGTCTGTGTTTTGCATGATCTCCTTCTTGATATTTTGAAGAGCTCTATATGGTAATCTTTTGAATTTTATATCCAGTAATTCCAAGACCTTCTCTTCCTCTGAGAGGTTTCTTGGTTCTTTTTTTGGGAGCTTGCTGAAGCCATCATGGTCTGCATCTTTATGTGATTTGATTTTGACTGTTATCTCCAAGCCATCAATAAATTATTATATTTATTTTATGTTTGCTTACTGTGTCTTAGCTTCTTGTTTTGTTTTGGTCTGATATACCCAAATAGGCTGGTTATGTGAGCTACTTTGATTATTGGAGTCTTTGAAGCTCTCACATCCTGTCACCAGGTGATTAGAACTGTTACTAGGTATGTGAGCCCAGGAGTTTGTTTACTTTCCTGTGTGGATTCAGCTCAGGTGTCCAGGTAGTTGGTCATCGAATTTGTTGTGCAGGCTCTCACTTACAGTCCTAGACTGGCAGGGCTATGTAAGGGTGATTGGAGTAAGCACAGGTATCTGGCTACGGTAGGAGGTTATGTGCTGAGCAAGGTAGGGGTCTGACTGCTGTCCCTGAGTGCCTGGGTGGAAGGCATGTCCCTGTTCCCTAGAGCACATAGGTGGGTGGGTTTTGCAGCAGGACTATGGGCACCCAATGCTGTTGGCTGTAAGGACTGAGAGGCACCCCTTGTTCTTGGACCCCTGTCACGAGTGACTAGGTAGAGTGGGTGGAGCCACCAGTCCTCAGACTCCTGATGTGGGTAGGTGAGGACCATGCTTAATGGGCAGGGCGGTGTCAGATGTCACAAATCTGCCACTCCCCCTTAGCTGTTGCAGTTGAAAATAGAGTTCAGATACATACCCTGTTGTACTGTGCTAATGAGAGCCTCTGCTGTTGAAATGGCCCACACAGGTCTAGGCAGGGGTGAAAGACATTCAAAGTCCGTGGACCCCTCATGCCTGTGCCTAGGCAAAGGGCTGTGCCTGCCCTGCGTTCCCGGCTTAGGGGAGCTGGCAGATTATTTTTTTCTATTTGTTAATTTTTCCTCTCCAAAGCTGGGAGAATGATTCGGGGAGTGCAGTGGGTCCCACTTCTAGCACAGGGGGCTTGGAAGTCACTGAAGCCGGACAAGGACCAGAGCAGAAAGGGGAGGGAGCAGGTAAATGGAAGAGAAGTACTTCCCAGGGGGGAAAGGTTCTTTTGATCTCATGTGGTTAGTTAGAAGCTTGTACTTAACTTTCACAGATGAAGCACCTCTTTCCCCTGGTTCCTCAGGCTTGCACAGACTCTTCACTGCTTAGTTACTCCCAGTGTGGAAAACACATCCCGAGCACTACTTCTTGCCTCAGCCCACGCGCACCAGCCAATCCAGCCTGCAGGTGCTGGCCAAGTCAGGTCTGGCAAATCCTCGCTGCTTCTAAACTGTCTTTCCCTCCCCTTGCTGCTCAGTCCGACTCCTCAACTTTGTCTTTGATGTTCAGGGCTCTTAGATTGTCATATATAATTGTTCATTTGTTTTTTCGGGTCTTTGTTGTAGGATGGACCACAGTAACCATCTGACTACTCCGCCATCTTGGCCCCACCTCCGGAAGGACTTTCATTGTATGACTCTTTCTCAAAACATCCCATTTAATTCATTGTATTGATGACATAGGGTTAATTGGATCTGGAGACAAGACAATGGCAAGTAGTGTGGATGTCCTAGGAAAATATATGCATACCAAAAGGCAAGAGATAGATTACAAATGTTCAGAAGCCTGCAATGTTAATCAAATTTTTAGCATTCTGGTGATCTAGGCGTTTTTCTTCTACTGTTGAGCAAGAGAAACAGTGTTTGGTGCACCTCTTTGAATTTTGCAGGTAGCATATGCCATGCTTACAAATATTGCTCTGAGCCATTTATCAGGTGACTCAGAAGGCTACCAGTTTTGAGTATGATCAAGAGAAGAGAGGACTGTGCAGCAGGTCCAGGCTGTAATGCAAACTGCCCTGCTACTCAGGCTATGATGACTCAGCAGATCAAAAGGTGCCAGGTGATAGACAATGAAGCTGTGTGAAATCTCTGGTAGATCCTAAGAGTCACAGAACACACTCCTAGGGTTCTAGAGTAAGGCTATGTCTTCTGCAGCCGAGAGTTTTTTTCATCATTTGAAAAGCAGCTACTGGCATGATACTGAGCCCTCGTGGAAACTGGGCATTTGACTATAGAACATCAAATGACCATATGACCAGAGTTGCTATGACCAGTTGTTAAGTAACTGACTCAAGATATAATAACCTAGGTAATGTTAGGTCAGCACAGCAACAATCCATGGAACAATAGAAATGGTATATATGGGATCAAATCCAAGCAGGATCGGAAGCCACAAGTAAGTTACATGAACAGGTAGCCCAGATCTCCATGTCTATTGTATCCCTCAGCTTACACCTATGGGACGTTCCCAATGACCAGCTCATGAAACTGAAGGAAAATACTCAAGACTGGTTCAAATTTAGTATGTTGGTAGCAGGTGAAAATGGACTGTCAGGGAGGAAACCTAAAGGACAGTGATGAGGAGAATCCTCCTCACGGGTAGAGCTTCAAGACATAGATTTAATCATTTCCTTTGAATGGAGACAAAAGTAGTCTGAGATAAGGACAAACAGAGTCCTAAGCAATGGCAAATGATGTGTTTGATTGTATCAGGGCCTAGAAGATATTAGATTAGGACTTCAGTAACAAAGAGATCTGGGGAAGAGGCATGTTGATATTAAAGTGAGTGGATCTTTGTGTTCTATGTCTATATCCACCAGAGAGTATCCATCACAGAGGAGGCACAGAACAACCTGGTAGGCAATGTAACAGGTTGTATTTTCCAGAGATGGCCACCAGTACCTCCCATCCCATATACTCTTTTTACAATGTGGTCTTGACACTCCTCCCACTGAGTGGCAGCATCCATGTTTCCTCTCCTAGACCTAGGCTGACTTTTATTGCCTCAACCAACAGAATATGGTAGAAATGATGCTCTGTGACTTCTGAGGCTAGGTCTTAAAAATTCTATACATTTCCCTTTTGCTTCCTTGGGATGCTCACTTGGAACCCAGGTGTCATGCTGTGAGAAAGTACAAATGAGCCCATACAGAGAAGCCATGTGGAAAAAAATAGTAGGTATCTATTTCTGCCAGTGGCTCAGCTGAGACCCCAGCTGACAGCCAGCATCAATGTCCAGACATGTAAATGAAAATACCTCCAGATGATTCTAGGCCCCAGCTGTTGATTCACCCCCAGATAAGGCCCCAGACATCATGAAACAGAGACAAGCCATCTCTGAATTCCTGAGTCACGGGATTCATGTAATAAGAAACCTGCTTGTGGAACTGCTGTTTCTCCTCTGACCACAAGAGGGAGACCTTGTTCTTTGGGGACCTGCAAATTGTTGAACCCACACTCACTCACTTCCCTTCTCTGAACCAAGGCAAGGTACATTGCCTAGACTGGCAAAGAACATTCCCTTTTCCTCACAGGGCCTGCTGAGGTCAGGAGGCTGAAGCCAAACTTACTTTTATTTATCTCATATCCTGAGTATATGTTCACTCTGTCAAGAAATACTCATTTAGAGGAAGAAAAACTTGATCTTTAACTTCATGTTTGAAACCAGAAAACTGGCAGGGAGTTTACATATTTGGGCTTGAAAAAGAAAGGAAACCCAGTCATTCCAGTCTGAGCTTTGTGATCACTGGATGAGGCGGAGTGTCTGAATGAGCTTAGAAAGGACCCTTTAGGTCCCTAGAAGTGGTGTCCACTGAAGGAGAGGTGGCAGGATACATGGCAGTGCCTGCAGAGGTATGCAGGGGCTTTCCTGCAAGGCTGGGACTTGTGGTTTCCCGACTGCCACAAGGGTGTTGCTTAGAGTCCTCACCCATTTGGTGAACACTGTGGTCAGCAGGAGGTAAGGGAGACTGCTGGAGGTCATTTCTAATTACCTCTTGCATAATTGTGGTTACTCCTGTTGGCAGGTGGTTTTCCTTTAGTTTTTAAACCCAGGCTTCATATCTTCTAAGGGATGGGGATATCACCGTGACACCTGTCAATATAGTCTTCCAGTAGCTGGATGTTTTGGTTGTCTCTGGTAAGGTCAATAACCAAGAGCTCTGTCATCTCTCTCTCTCTTTCTTGGCAAGTTAATATCCTGTACCCTCACTAGTGTTTGTTTGCTTTTTGGACAGAAGAGAGGTTTTTTTCTCCTTCCTTGGAGCAGTATGGTGTAATAGCTAGGAGTGTGGACTATGAATTCAAATGTTTTTGTTAGGTGCTGTCAATTTTCTACTCATAGTGACCCCATGGGACAGAGTAGAACTGCCGCATAGGGTTTTCTAGGCTGCAATCTTCATGAAAGCAGATCACTCGGTCTTTTCTCCTGTGGAGCTGCTAGGTGGTTTCGAACCAGCAACCTTTTGGTTAGCAGCTGAGCACTTAACGATTGCACCAGATACTTTGGTTAAAATCCTGGCTTTGTTGTTCATTAACTCTTGGGCAAGTTACTATGCCTCAGTTTCATTATCTGTAAAATGAAGCTAATAATGGAGTTGTTAGGGTCACTATGAGTTGGGATCAGCTTGATGGCAAGGGGTTAGGAGCAATAAATAAAGACATAAAAACAAAGCAGTTTTTGGTACATGGTTGGTACTCAGTAAGTGGCAGCAATTGTTAACTCTTTCATACCACACCCCACAACTTCACCCATCCAGACAACTGTAGGAGATAGTTATTATTATCACTTACTGTTTTGCAGGTATAAAAGCTGAGGTTTAGAGAGGTTAAGTAACTGACTCAAAACGTCACAGCTGGTAAATAGAGATTTGTTCTCTAGCAGTCTGAACACAGAGCCCTCCTCTCCTTCCTAATCTCTTCTATATTGGTGACTCGGGTTTGGCTGAACAAATGACAAGGACAGCATTGTCTTCGGTGAGCAAAGAACTATTATTATTATCAGGCAGTTAGAGAATAGCAAATGTCCCATCAGCTTTCCCCACGGTGTCTCTCATCACATGAATGAAGGGCAGATGTGAAAAGCACTGCCAGCCCATTCACTTGTCAGATGAGAACTGACTTAGCTATGCTCATTACAAAATTAATTTTTAGGTCTTGGTGGTTTTAACAAGGCATGTGAAATGTAGGTCTCCACAGGATTTATAAACTTTAATTTAGAAATGCTTTTGATTCTAATACAGATCTACTTTTACTTGCAGTAAGATAGCGAGGAAAAAAATCTCTGGAAAAGTTCTGGATGCCTCAAAGAGAATTTTGATTACTAGATGGTCCTGGTGTTTCAGTAAGACACATGACGAGCTTCTGAATAGCTTGTTAAAGCATGATGTTGTGCCCTACTTTTGATTTAAATTTCTTTATATTTATCCCCAGGAATTAGCAAAAAAATAAAAATAAAAATAATAGCTTTGTAATACCACAAACATCTTGTTTAAGGCTAAAATTTATCCTGGCATAAATACTGGTTTTGAAAATGAAAGAAAACATTAGAAAGTCTGTGCAACTCTACTCCATAGATATTTTTCTTCTTTATAATATGGAGTGAGCAGGAACATTTGAGTTTTTAAGAGTCCCGAGGACCATTAAGGAGAAAACACTTTTCTGAAATATAGTAAAATATGATGGTTTTTACTATTTGTATCTTCCCTTCTCCAGTGTTGTCTTCGTAACAGCCCATTGCTGTTGAGTCCATTCTGACTCAGCAATTCTATAGGACAGAGTAGAACTGCCCCATAGTGTTTCTGAGGTGACACAGTGGTTAAAGAGCTCGGCTGCTAACCATAAGGTTGGCAGTTTGAATCCATCAGCTGCTCCTTTGAAGCACTACTCTGTCTTATAGGGTTGCTGTGAGTGGGAATCAACTCATGGCAATGAGTTTGGTTTAGGTTTAGTCTTTACGGAGCAGACTGCCACATTTTTCTGCTGCGGAGGCACTGGGTGGGTTCAAAGGCCAACCTTTTGGTTAACAGCAAGTGCTTTAACCACTGTGCCACGTCTTTCACAGAATCATCAAAGTAATTTTTCTAAAATACTTATTTTTAATACCACTTCCCTAATTAAAGACCTATAATATCTTCTTACTGCGTATTAGATAAAATCTCAATGTCTCTTCCCTGTATGTAAAGCCCTGTATCACTTGACCCTCCTTTAGTTATTAAATTCATTTCCTTTACTAGCCCATGAATAGATCCTCCAATCTAGTCAAACAATTTCCATTATCTCAGCCTTCTTTCCCTCCCCAACCCTCATTCAGGGAGGTGCACACACACACACACACACATACGCACCAGTTTCCTCTGTCTATTGGAGGAGAAGAGGCTATCCCTCTTGGTATGCCCTGCCTTATATTCCTTCATGCTTCATCCATTCAAATTCTACATTTCTTTAAAAATCATCTTTTCCAAAAAACTATCTGAAATTAAGTTTCATTCCCACAGTGAGCTTCTGTGTAATCTTGGAACCCCAGTGCAGGAAGGGAGTTTACTGTCATTCAGCTGAATGTTACATCCGGTTTAGGACTATTTCCCACAGCATCCTTGAGAGATTCATTCCCCAGCAAACCTGGTACTGGACCAGTACTCTGTGATGGGCTGGAGATGCACAGGTGAAAGAATGAGATGCCTGCTCTTAAGATGTTTACACTTGAATAGGTGAGACAAACAAACTGTCAGGTTATGAAACCAAAAAAATTGAAAAACGAAAAAGTGAAGGGGCAGAAGAATGTACAAGGCAGGGTGGTGACATGGGAGAGAAAGTGATGAAATCTGAACAATAGAGAAGGTGATGCTTGAGCTGGGTGCTGCGAGGTGAGGAAGAGTTTACCCAGGAGACAAGTCAGAGAAGGCATTCTCAGCAAGGAAGCAGCACAGAACACTTTTTCTTCTGAATTTCTCTAGCATGTATGAATCCAGTCAGCATCACACCACCATGAACTTGTTTATATATCACTTGGAAATCAACTTCTTGTTTAACAAACATCTTGGTATTCTCCACACACAAGGAAAATTCTTTAAGGAGAAGGGCTGTGTTTTCTGCTGCTTTTGTATCACTCTCATTGCCTAGTAGAATCAAGCAGAATATAGAGGCTGAGAGTGCTACTTTGTTTTTGTTTTGTTTATAGGGATCCTATAGACCCATTGTCCACCCCCTGTCTGTCAGTTTGTCATACTGTGGTGGCTTGCTTGTTGCTGCGATGCTGGAAGCTATGCCAACAGTATTTTAACTACCAGCAGGGTGACCAGGGTAGACAAGTATCAGTGGAGCTTCCAGACTAAGACAGACTAGGAAGAAAGAGCTGGGAAATCTACTTCTGAAAATTAGGCAGTGAAAACCCTATGGATCACAAGAGAATATTGTCTGATATAGTGCCGGAAGATGAGCCTCCTAGGTTGAAGGCAACAGTGGACTCAAGCATGCTGACTACATGACATGGACTGTGCAGTGTTTTGTTCTTTTGTATACAGGGCCGTCATGAGTTGGAGCTGACTTGATGGCAACTAACAACAGTAGACCCACTGTAAGTAAGACATTTATTTTGAGTTACTTTATTCAGTCATAGTGATGATGGATTTGCCTTGCTTGTCCAGCATTCTGAATTCCAACCGTTTTCCCTCCCTGGCCCCATCTCCTGTATCCATCCTTCCATCCACTTTTGTGACCAATAGTGTATGCCGACAAGATGAATGGTCTATGTTATGGAAGAGTCGTTGGTCATGGAATGAAATAGAATAGGCCATATGGGAATGGAAGCTGTGGTCATAAACTTCCAGCCTGATGCTATATACTTGCTTGTTGAATAATTTGTATAATCCTATTTATAATATTCTTGATGTGATAAGTTATGATCATTCTGGGCTTGATAATTCATCACAAAGGAATTCTTTCCTTATCAGTGATGCTTATTAGACCTTTAGGTTCTTGAAACAGGTCTACTTCTGCTCTGTAGTGCACTCACCACTGTCTCCTCTCAAAATATTTGGCCTTAGAGTGACACAGAATGGAGAATTTGGAGACTGGTTTTTTTGGGAGAAGAGAACTCTGCTGCAGTTTTTTTCTTTTATAATGGATGTGATAGAGGCAGCTAATTGTTACCTAATATCTGTTCTCCCCTTTTTCCATATTTAAAAAAAAAAAAAAAACCTGATTTTTAGCTGGGTGGGTGGCTACCCAGAATAAATATTCAATTTTCCATACTCCCTTGCAACTTGTTGTGGCAATGTGATGAAATTTAGAGTAATGCGATGTGGGAAGAAGTGATCAATGCCAACTCTGGATCAAGTCTTTAATGAGAAAGAGCACACCCTCCCCTTCCTGCTTTTTTTACCTCCTGCTGGCTGGCTGGACTGTGGCTGTGATGGACCATGGAGATGAGGGCAACGCCCTAGAGGTGGAAGAGCAACAAGATAGAAGGAAGCTGGGGCCCTCCCTGGAGCCAGCATATGAGTCCTGGACTGCTTATGCTCAGAACTATTATGTCAAAGAGAAATAAATTGTTCCATTAAAGCTACGATTATTTTAGGTCTCTGTTTTAGGAACCCTGGTGGCACAGTGGTTAAGAGCTACAGCTGCTAACCAAAAGGTCAGCAGTTCGAATCCACCGCTGCTCCTTGGAAACCCTATGGGGCAGTTCTACTCTGTCCTATAGGGCTGCTATGAGTTGGAATCAACTTGACAGCAATGGGTTTTATTTTACCAGCTAACTAATACAACAGGGGATAGACAAGTTATGAAGTTCAAACAATGTCAGCTGAGTGATATAAACAAAATGAGAAACATACTTTTAAAGATATTTAATAAGACTTTTTCTTTCAAATCAGTACAAAAATTTAAATACAAAATTGATTTACTATTGACAAGTGTCAAATCTATCATGGAAACTCAAAAGAAGTTACCAGTCTGTTCACCATTCATAGTGTTCTTTAAAATATTTGAGAACAGTCACCCCCTACAGACATTCTTCTTCCCTGTGGGATGTCATACTGCATTAATAGTCTGTATTTAAATAACAATAATGCCAGTTTAGTCCATTTCACATGGAAAAGTTCTAGTTCATTTTGAATTAAATAGGGATTATAGCACTATCCCCAGACTTTAGAACACATGATTGTTTCACTTGCTTTTACACTAATGTGTTAACATGATGTGCAACACTCAAAAGGGAAACAACAGACACATAGATAATTACTTAAAACTCTTTTTTAAATTAAATGGAGTAATTCATTTAGCTCTGAGATTAGCACCATTGTAGAATACACAGTATCTGGCATAGACTTTGCTCCTCTCCCATGTACAAGCTAGAAGCATATGCCTGATAATGTACACATATATAGGCAATTGAGTAACAACCAATAAATAAGTTGGAAGATATTTTGAAAAGTGAAATTTGGTTTTAACTAAAGAGACAATTCTCGCTTGCTTGGGGAAATTAAAAACCCACACATGTACAGATAAATGCAGTTTCACAAATCAGCTGATCTGATTTGCTTCCAAGCCATTTCAATGCAGCTCTTCAGCAGAAGGAGCCCAATGAATCCATGTTGCCTCCATGGTCATCAGCCCCAAACCAGCAACCTCATTAATCATTTCACGACCAATCCAAAGGATGTTCTGCCACATAAATGCTGCTGGCTTCAAAAATGAAGGTTGGAACATCTTTTTGATGGGAAAAGTTTGTCATATAATTAACAGTGAATAAGAAATCCTGTGGTGATAAACTCATTTCTTTTTTTAAAAAATTGAGAAGAAATGGTGCTTGTATACCACGAAGGAAGACGACAGATATTATGCCAAGAGGAAAATTTTCCTAATGGTAAAATGATTCAGATTTGACATAGACACATTTCCATGTGCATTTATACCATATTTATTTGTGTATTTTCCCATCTGTATCCATCTAATTTTGAGGAAAAGATACAAGATTCTACCACCGCAATCCCACATAATTCCCCTAGTGGCTAATGGTGTCAACAGCAAGCAAACAGCAGACTTGAAATGGTTTCTTTGTGTTTTGAGGCCAGATTTGAATACGGAAACAGCATGTGCCTAAGTGAAAATCTGTAAGAATGTTTATTTCTCTTTTACAAACATGTATTGGGCCCAGCTGGCTCTTGATGGGCTGAACATGAGGCAACTTAAAAAGCATGGATGATCATTGCCCTTTGACATTCTAGATAGCTCCCACACAGATTGCTTCTGAAGAAATAGTTCTTCACTTACAATTTTAGTACCTACACCAGGAAGCAGCACATCCATTTTCAAATTTTTAACTTTTGAAATAATTTTTTCAAATAAAAATGTAGTTTCCTATGCAATTCTGAAACTTTATCTCTCAAATAAGGAATGGTTTGGATTTTGAAAATTTACTTTGGAACCTCAGATGATGAGTCAACTTGCATATATACTACAGGGAAATTCCTTTGAAACTTAAAAGCTATTGTGAAATATTTGTATGTCCTTCATGGTTGAAACCTCATTGTGGTCATTTGTGTGTGTAGTCAAGCGGGGGAGGGATTTTTATATGTATGTAAACACAATTGTTAACTGCTATTGATAGTGAACATTCACAAAACCGGAAAGTTATTGAGGGAGGGTTTTTTTTTTCCTTCTAGTAACTTCCAAGTGTTTATAATAGTTGGGTCACAGTAGAAATTACATGGAGAGAAAAAAAAAAAAAAATCAGAAAGGAAAAAAAAAGCCAACTTTGAGGAATAGCTGAGTTAATCACTGCTCATGTCTCCCACCTGGGATGTTAGCTTGTTGGCGGGCACTGCCTGATACCCCACAAAGTGTCTCACGCAGTGGTAGGCACAGAGAAAGCACTGAGTCAATAGACAATGGGTGATTGGTTCACCTGTTCTTTTGAAGACACTGCTGTTGTTGTTGAGGTGATTCTAACTCATGGTGACCCCAGGTGTGTCAGAGTAGAACTGCTCCATAGGGTTTGCAAGGCTCTGACCTTTTGGAAGCAGATCGCCAGCCCTGTCTTCTGAGGTGCCTCTGGGTGGGTTTGAACTGTCAACCTTTCAGCTAGTAGTTGAGCGCTTAACCATTTGTACCACCCAGGGACTCTAGAGAGAGACAATTTTGAATAGGACTCCTGTTGCTAATTGACGCAGCCTCTGACAAGAGAGAAATAGCTGTTGAACTAAAGTAGTGTCATGCCCCCCAACCCACTCCTGCTGGGGCAGTAACACCCAACTCCCCCTCCCCCATGTCAAAGTATCTGCCCAAATACAGAGGAAATTATGCAAGTAAATATGGTATGCAATTATTCTCATTTACGTGTCTTTAAGCTGTACTTATAGATATTTGAAAGTAAACAATATGAGTGAGTGACTTTTCATTAGCTATGATCTTTCATACTGAAATATTTTGACTGATCTGAATAAGTAGGTTATCATGGAAGCATATAACATACATCAGCTAATATGATTCCAGTGGGTACAACACACGTCAGTATTTGATACATAACTTTTATCCCATCATTTTCAGTTACAAGCTGCTGTGTAGAGCATTAAACGTGCATTTTGGTTTTTATTTGTACATGATGGTCCAAATTTTCACTTAAATATAACTTTCCAACTGTATAAACATTTTGAAGCAGTTGTGTGTTTTTCATTTGGATTTTTTGGTGCATCATTGTCACTTTTTTTCTTCTGTTTAATCTCTCTTTTTATCTTCCTTTTCTTTCTTTCTTTTTTTTTTTACATGGGATATAATAAATATCCTGAAAACGAGGAGTGGATGTACTGCCCGGCGTACAGTCCTGCAGCCTGTTCTGAGGGCATCTGGAGGAACACCCGGTCTCCGGGCCTGAGCAGCAGCACTGCGCTCCCGGATGCCTGGTCCAGAAAGCCCTTTTTGTACTCATCGTACGTGTACATCACGGGCTCATTGTTCTTGAACAGAGCAACCCACACGTTGCCCCCTTTGCAGTGAACATGGTAGGCAAAGTAGTAGACACCAGGGACTTCACAGGTGAAGATGCCCGTCTGTGGGTTGTAGTTCTGTCTGCCATTATAGAGAAGTTTGTCAAACTTCACCGGGGTCCCCACTGGGGGGAAAGGCGCAGTCAGCTCAGCGGTAAATGCAGGCATCTCGTAGGCTGGCCCTCTGTCCTTGCCTTTTTTAACCCCGTAGGCATGAGGAGCTTTCGCGCCATCAATCCCCAGCCCCATATCTGGCAGATACTCTCCATGGGGTGGTAGTGTAGGGGGCATTGCAGCTGGGGGACCCGGAGGCCCTGGAGGGCCTGGGGGTCCTGGAAGACCAGGCTGGCCTTGAGGACCAAGGGCGCCAGGCTTCCCTGGGGGGCCATGAAGTCCTGCCACTCCAGGCTTCCCTACTCCAGGGAACCCAGGGGGCCCTGGGAGGCCTGGTTCCCCTTTGGGGCCTGGGATTCCAGGTGGACCAATGGGGCCGCTAGGGCCTGCAATCCCAGGGATTCCTGGGGGGCCTTGTAAACCCTGTTCCCCTGGGATTCCAGGTTCTCCCTTAGGTCCAAGCAGCCCTGGAGCTCCAGGGAGCCCTGGTAAACCTTTGTGCCCAGCCTCCCCCTTGGGCCCTATGGGACCTGGCATACCCCTCATGCCACGGGGCCCTACTTCACCAAGGAAACCTGGCTTTCCTGGGAAGCCTTGAAGTCCTGGCTCACCCTTGGGACCTGGTGGTCCTGGGGGCCCTCCAGCCCCACCCTCTCCTTTGGGTCCAGGAAAACCAATAGCTCCTGGAGGGCCCATAGGACCTGGGATTCCAGGCAGGCCTGGTTCTCCTGGGGGTCCTCCCATTCCAGGGGCACCTACTGGTCCTTTTTCCCCTCTCGGCCCAAGAGCCCCAGGAATACCCCCCATGCCACGGTCCCCTTTGACTCCTGGGAAGCCTGGTTTTCCAATTCCTGGAAGGCCTGGCGGACCTGGCAGTCCTGGCAGTCCTTGCTCCCCTTTGCCACCTGGAAAGCCTGGCTGTCCAGGGATTCCATCCTGGCCTGGTTTTCCAACTCCAGGCATCCCCGGAGGTCCTTGAATCCCTGGTACTCCAATAGGGCCCTGTGGCCCAGGTTCTCCTGGAGGCCCTGGTTTTCCCAGAGGGCCCTGGGGCCCAGGGAAGCCTGTCACTCCTGGTTTGCCCACTCCTGGAAGTCCAACAGGGCCAGGAGGGCCATGCATCCCTGGAGGACCTTTCAGCCCTGGCAAACCTGGCATCCCAAAGCCCTTCTCTCCTTTAGGACCCTGGAGGCCTGGAGGTCCTGGTGGTCCTTTGGGTCCTCGATCGCCCTTTGCCCCTGGTTGCCCTGGTAACCCTGGCCCTCCTGGCTTCCCAATGCCAGGAAGTCCATGAGGCCCCGGAGGTCCCTGTGGTCCTGGGATCCCCATGGGCCCGATCTCCCCTTTGGGTCCAATTTCACCTTTTGCCCCAGGCATTCCCATGGCTCCTGGTTTTCCTGGCATTCCAGGCATACCTGGCTTTCCAATTCCTGGATATCCCTGTGGCCCCGGTTTTCCTTTGACTCCAGGTATCCCATGGCCTGGTAAACCCGGGGGCCCAGGGGGTCCTCTGGGGCCAGGCTCTCCACGGGGACCTTGTTCCCCTCGTAAACTGGCTAATGGTATTTCTGCTGGGGAAGAGAAGAGAAAGGAGAGAGACAGAGAAATATTAATACTGATCAGTCCTCACATCAATGAAGTAATGACATTCCTGGTTTAGTTCCGACACATCTGCCTATTTATCAGGAAGAAAGATTAGGAATAATGTGCTCATCTTCCAGGACTGTATGGTGTAAGCACTTAAAGGACAATCAAGCTGATAATTTCTTTGACATATTTGAGGTATTGTTTTGAGAACTGATATATGCAGCTGCTTCTATCAGTGTTAGTTAAGTAAAAAGCCAAAAAATAATGAAGCAACATTTTCCAAGTATACAACTTGGAGATACTATGGTATGTTTACTATAGGGATTTTGGATAATTCAAAGAAGTATAAAGAAAAATCAAAGTTGCCTATAATTCCACTACTGAGAGATAACTTCACACTTGTATGTATTTCCATCTTGTGTGTTCTAGATGTTTTGTGTGTATGTGTGTGTGTGCACGTGTGTATTTTAAACAATGTTGAAGTCATTCCCCATTTTAATTGTTTCTACTTAATGGTATATTGCACTTTTTCATGTCCTTAATTTTTTTATATAGTAATTTTTGGCTAAATGATATTTTCTCATGTGCTGAAATATAGTATGATGTGGATGATGAAAGTCATTATCAGGTGGGCTTGGGGAAGAGTAGAAGTATTTTGTATATGGTTTAATAATATCTTTCCACATCTGTCCTCTAGAGTCAAATAGATTTACTTAAATTCTTTAATGTGCTGTAGGATTTCATAAACCTCAAGTATTAATTCTTTAATAAATTCTCATTTTCAAATTTGGTTTTTAAACAGGAATGGTGAGTAAGGTATTTTGGGATGACAAGCAGTAGGGTTAAGGAAGAGAGCTAGGTTTGGAAGTAGGGAGCTCTGCTGCTCTTCCTGGCCTTGACATGAGACCTTGATCCTGTCCCTTAAGCCATCAGCACCTCTGATTTCCTATTTGCACAGTGAGAATAATACACCCGCACTACAAGATCAGATAATAGATGTGAAAGGGGTTGTGCTTTCTTGAGTTGTTATTGAAATACAAAGCACATGTTACTAACGATTATGATCTGCCTTGCAGAGAAACACAACTCTGTATGTCCCATGCTACTGGAAGTAATGGATAGCATAAACAAATGAAATTTATTGTTCCAAAGTATTATTTTAAATAGTAGTATCTTCATTTTGACCCCTTTATTTTTCACCAAGCTACTGGCAGGAAGAAAAAGAACCATAAACTCACTTTCTTTCCAAATTCCCTGATTTGCTCTCTGGTACCCATCTGCATAAGTACAGGAAGTCCCAAAAGGCTGGCAAGCCATTCACAAAAGGAAGAAAAACAAATGACCTAGATAATCCCCTGAGTGGAATAGCAGCTCCTAAAGAGAAGAAAATTAGTAATACTTCTTTTATGCTGTTGTTGTTGTGTGCTGTCAAGTAGATTCCGACTCATAGCAACCCTGTATGACAGAGTAGAACCACTGCATAGGGTTTCCTAGGCTGTACTCTTTATGGGAGCAGATCCCAGGTCTTTTTTACTGTGGAGCCTCTGGCTAGGTTCGAACCACTGACCTTTTGGTTAGCAGCCGAGCACTTAACCATTGCCACCAAGGCTCCTTCTTTTATGCTAATAGATATTATTATAGTGCTATTACAGCATGTTATTTCTAAGCAGCAAATTGCATTGTTACTGTATCAAGGGGAAGCCACCACTCACCTGACCCAAGCCATAGTATTTTCAATCACCCTATATGCATGCGAAAGCTGGACAATGAATAAGGAAAACCGAAGAATTGATGCCTTTGAATTATGGTTTGGTAAAGAATATTGAATATACATGGACTGCCATAAGAACAAACAAATCTGTCTTGGAAGAGGTACAGCCAGAATGCTCCTTAGAAGCAAGGATGGTGAGGCTTCGTCTCATGTACTTTGGACTTGTTATCAGGAGGGAATAGTCCCTGGAGAAGGACATCATGCCTGGTAAAGTAGAGGGTCAGCAAAAAAGAGGAAGACCCTCAACAAGATAGATTAACGCAGTGGATACAACAGTGGGCTCAAACACAGCAATGATTGTGAGGATGACATAGAACCAGGCAGTGTTTCATTCTGTTGTACATAGGGTCTCTATGAGTCAGAACCAGCTCAACAGCACCTAACAACAACAACAACAACGTCTGGGGCAGGATCACGTCTTATTAGTCATGAATGTCTGGTGTCTAGCATAGTGCCTGGAACATTCTCTGTTCTTACTGAGGATTTTTTGAAAGACCAGCTGTTCAACAACCAGCTGTTGAAGGCCCCATGGTGGTTTGGCATTTATTCACCACTTTTACTTACCTCATGTCATTAATTTTCTCAACAACCTTATTTTGTGGATGAAGAAAGGTGGGCTCAGAGAGTTTAAATAACTAGGTCTCTCATTTCTGGTATCTAGGACTTTTACTGCTAAATCCAGTGGTTCTCCAGAAGTGGAGTTTCCTGCTAGTGCAGGCACTAATGGGAATGGCCTCCATTTCCTCAAAAAGAATTGCTAGTCTGATGCAGCTATTTGCTTACAAATGTTAGGTTTCCTAGAACTGCACATAAATCAAGTGAATTTGTGGGAAAGTGTCATAGTGCTAGGCACTTTGTAGGTGCTGAATAACTAATATATACGCCTAGAGTGGGAGAGACTTCCAGGTGTCATCTCTAGATGCAGTCTGTACCCTCTAGTTTCTGTCTGTCGATTTGTTGATTGACATGTGTAGTAGCTTAATTATGAAATATTAAAAATACTTGTATTTATATAGCACCCAATTTACAAAAAGGAGCTCTGATGGTGCCATGATTAAGTTCTTGGCTGCTAACTGAAATGTCAGTGGTTTGAACTCGCCAGCCACTCTGTGGGTGAAAGATGTGGCAGCCTCATAGGGTTTCTGTCGTATGGGGTCGCTATGAGTGGGAATTGTCTCAGTGACAACAGGTTTGGTTTGTTGTTTTTTAATTCACACAATGCTTTTGTATGATTTTTCTTTTCTTCCTCCTCCTTTTTTTTAAACATAGCAGCTCCTTACATTCTTCTAAATCAGAAGACTGACTTGACACTTTTTTGGTTTATTTTTTTCACTGCTTTATCCCTTAGAATCTGGCCCAGAGCCTGGCCACAAAGTAGATGCTCATTAAATAGCTGATGAATGTGTGAACAAATAAATAATAAGGACATAAATCATTTGTTATTAAAGATATTTTGTTTCGTTTGATTCTAGTTGAAATAACAAGGCAAAACATAAAATAATAATTTTATCTGTATCTTTCTTTAGAACTTGAACAGGGCAGTGGTGGTTCAATGGTAGAATTCTCATGTTACATGCAGGAGACCCAAATTCAGTTCCTGGCCAGTGCACCTCATACACAGCAACCCTTTTGCCAGTGGAGACTTGTGTGTTTCTGTACACTGAACAAGTTTCAGCACAATGGTCCAATCCCATTGTGCTTGGGGCCCCTAAGGGGCTGACTCAAAGGCAGCTAATGATAGGAAGGCATTTAATAAATGTCAGTAACAAGAACTAAAGTAAAAGTTTCTAAAATTCAGCTCCCCCCACCCCAATCCCACAATTTAAGATTTTGGAAAACTGCTGTTTTAAACAACACGGGAATATGACCCTTCACTAATGTTACCTTTGCTTTTCTTGGATGCTGCTTGCTTGCCCATTCTTGGCCCCGGTGGAATTTCCTTCATATACTGGGGTAGTTGTGGATACCCTTTGCCATACTGCAAGTGGGGCACCTCCTTGCCGATGGCAAGGCCATCTTTGCCCAAAGGTATGTGAGGTACTTGCTGGCCCAGGGGCTGGTACTGTGGAATTTGCGGTGGGATCTGAGGAGGCATTTGAGGTGGCAGCGGCTTGATCCCATAGTAGGCAACAGCCTGAATGAGCCTAACGTAGCCCAGGGTAATGGTAAGCAGCACTCCCAGCAGCTGCAGCGGGGCAGGCGGCCCAGCCATCACCTGTGAAAGGGAGGAATGCACCAACATGGTGAAAGCCTGTAGGCCAAGTGACCAGAGTTTACTTAGAGATGGGGTGGGGGGGGGTAAGGGAAACAATCTTTATCATAAAAACTTCATGGACCGAAGCAAATGAAAAGAAAGATGCTGCTTTTCAACAGAAAAAAAAAGAAAAAACCATTCAAACACACACACAAGAAAAAAGAGTAGGATCTGGCAATTGGTGGGAATACAGACTATAGGAGAGACTGCTAGTTGCCCCACATATCAATTCTGCTCTTCTTCCATAGCATTGAGACCACTGATTTTCAGCTGGCAACAGAGCAGCTTGAATGAAGATGACATTTCAGCTCGGTGTGGCCATGTGACAAAGTTTGGGCCAACTGAGTGTAATTGTAATGTGTACAGTTGCCAAGAAGGATCCTAAAAGAGAGTCCTCCTCTTCCTTGTTTCTTCCTTCTGCTGGCTGTGGATGTGTTGCCTGGAAATGGACTAGAGATCTGGGGTTATGAGGTGAGAACCGAGACCTGAAGATGGCAGAGCAACAAGCTGAGGGCAGCCTCGGCCCTGGGTGAACATGGAGTCTCCCTGCCAATCCTTAACTTTGGACTTTGGGTACTCGAGAGAGAAATACAATTCTATCTTCTTTAAGCCACTATTATTTTGGATGCTCTGTCATTTGCACCAAACCTAATCCTAGTGGATAGGTAGACTCTATTAAAAGAAGGCAAACTTATTGGCAAGTCAGGCTTTCTTAATGAGTGCCAGAATTCAACTGTAAATGGAGACAGTTGATAATTTACTGACTTTAGCCCAGAGGCAGAGATTTTTCATCTGTCAGATGCCTTTGGTTGCTTCCTTGTGGTCACAAATAAATGTAAAGATTAAAGAACAAACAACAACAAAACCTGCAGAAGGCTTCTGTATTGAAGAATAGGTGCTTCATGTGACAGTCCCAAAATGTCATTTTAAAAATCACTGTCATAATTATGCATATATACAGATACTATTCCTTTCTTCTGTTTAAATATTATGAAGTCATTAGTTTAGAACTTGGCTACTTGGGCTTGCCGTAGACTGAAGTTTATCTTTGTACTATTATGAAAGTACTATGTATTATTATATGTACAAGTTATTTGTATAAATATGATAGGGGGAGATGTTTAATTACTCAAAAAATAAACTGTTTCCAAGCTCATTAATAGTACTCTTTGCAAATGAGCAGTTAATAGAGTAAATATAAATGAGGCTTATCTGTTTATAAGGAGCCCTGGTGGCGCAGTGGTTAAGTGCTCTGCTGCTGACTGAAAGGTGGCATTTCAAACCCAACCGTGCTCTAAAGGAAAAAGATGTGGCAGTACACTTCTGTAAAGATTTACAGCCTTGGTAAACTGTATGGGGCAGTTCTATTCTGTCGCTATGAGTCAGAGTTGACTTTATGGCAATGGCTTTGGTTTTGATTTTTTAATCTGTTTGTAAAAAGCAGCTTGAAAAGACCTCTGTTAGGAAATGTAGGCTGAAGACTGAACAGTTAGCTGAACAATGTTAGCAAACGCACACTAGAGGGCAGGCGCAGTACACGCAAGTCTGCTCAGCTGCCTCTCCATGATGCTAACACCGGGAATGCAGGAGTCATGCTCTCACACTTATTAAGGGACTTAATGAGAATCTGAATCCTAAATGGAGCATCATGATAATGCTCATTGCTCAGAGAGAGAGAGGGAGAGAGAGAGAGAGAAATGGCAAGTTCCTCACAACATTTAATGTGTCTTCTGGAAAATTTTGACAACACTCTGTCTATAAATAATTTTCATTCTCACAGGAGTTTTTTTTTTTTTTCTTCTGCCTTAATTAATTCTGGACCACAGCTTTCCACTTTTAAAGAAAATGTGCATTGACTGTGTGACATCTTATTCAAGAATAATGCCAAGAGTGTGAGCAGGCTGCAAAAGGATGGATTAATAAAAAGCACCTGAGAAAATATTTATTATAAATCCCTACTACAGAATTCACTGCTTTGCAAATTTTTCTGAATACACCTTTTTCCCCACTTCAGGAAAAAATGAAGAAGCATTTGTCAGCAAAATGATTGATAAAACTTTCCCTGTTTCATAAATCAGAATAGTTCAGGAACTGTTTGTTTTAAGGATACTCTAAGTAGTCTAGGTTCTGGTAAAATGGAGTAAGATAGAAAGCTGTTATTTTCTCTCTTTCTAAGAATGATTGTTATAAACCATTTGGAAAGAGCCACAAAATTAATACTGATTTATACTCATTTAGAGTAAAGTTAATTTTAGATGGAAAAAGAACATCTATCATAAGCATTCACACACAACAATCATTTGTTGAGTGCTTACCAGAAACAAAGCTAGCCCAGGGGTTACAAAGAAGGATAAAATGTGGTCAATAGGCCCCACCCTCAAGGAACCTGTACTCTTTTAGTAGAAGTGACAGATGTGTAAACTATTAATGAGTAGCAAAGAATATCCAGAAAAAAGTAAATTTCCCTCCTACTTCTGATCGCCAGTTCTAAAATGCCTTCCCTTTGAAGCAATCACTTTTTTTGTTTTTCCTCCATGTTTTCCCAGAAATAGTCTATGAATATGCAAACATACTATAATATACACTCGTTTAACAAATGAATTACAGTATACTATGCACACTTCTTTTCCTTGCTTTTTTTCACTCAGAAGTCCAGAATTCCTGATTTTATTTCTATCTTAGGAATGTGTATTAGAAAAATCCCTTCAACTTCATCTGTTAAAAAAAAAAAAAAAGGCCTAGTTGTTCTCTAATATCCTGTCTAGCTCTAACATTCAGTGTTGCTAAGGTAGTCCCTATAGAGCTGAAAGTGTTAATCCATGCCAGGAATATTTGGTGATACGTGGTAATGTATAAGCTGGGACTTAATTCCACCTTTGGGGATGAATGAATTTAATTAGTGAACCCTAAACTTAAGGTGATTTCTTTAATAATAAGCTAGTATGGTTGGCCCTTCAGCCTTCCATCAGTTCACTGGATGCATTGGATTATACTTAATAATCTCTAAAGCAGGACAAGCTAATGAAATACTGGAAAACTGGAAAGAGGCGAAATGGCTGGAAGAAGACCAGTTGAATACCAAAAGCCCAGTGGGATCCTGCCTTACTACACTTATTTCCTCTTGTAGGCTTGGCCTTTCTTTCCCCAAAACCACCTCCATAGGTCTGCCATCTACTATTGGTTTAAATAAACTTTGTTCAGTTTTAACTTGAATATTTATGTAGAGGCCCTGGTTAGAATTTACCACTTGACTTATCCCTACTAATTTCCCTCCTGTACCTGAGCATATTTCTGGTGGTCAAATTGGTGTGGTGGTACTTCCCAAATCACTCAAAAGAACATCAGATTTGTGTAACTATACAAACACCTGGTGGGGTAAGAAGGAGCTTTGGAATTCCTGCTGGGAAGAAATGGTGGTAATGGGTTTCCTGATCTGTTTTTTCCTTTTCCTGAGGATACAGAACACAATAACATTGTGGGTTCTGTTTGATGCTTTCTTGGATTTCTATTTGTTTGGCAACTGATGTGTGTGTGTGTGTGTGTGTGTGTTTGTGTGTGTGCAAGCATGTGTGCATGTGCATAAATGTATCTGTGAACATAAACATATCTAACTGGATACTGGATCTTTGGCAGCCAGGCTGGCTTAGTGATGGGTGTCACGTAATATGGTAAAAGCATCGTAGAAAAAGCGAAAGACCTGGATTTGAATTTCAGCTCTGCCATTCTCCATGTCTGTGACCTTGGACAAGTCCTTTTCTTTGCTAAGTCTCAGTGTCCTCATTTATAAAATAGAAATTCTAATCTTCACCTGTCCCACAGAGCTGTTTGTACCTGCCAAACCAAACCAAAGCAAACCCATTGCCATCGAATCGATTTCCGACTCATAGCGACCCTATAGGACAGAGTGGAATTTCCCCATAGGGTTTCCAAGGCTGTAAATCTTTATGGAAGCAGACTGCCAAGTCTTTCTCCCTCGGAACAGCTGGCAGGTTCAAACTGCCCACCTTTTGGTTAGCAGCCAAGCGCTTTAACCACTGTGTCACTAGGGCTCCTTTTTGTACCCACAGAGGGGTACAAATGATAACACGAATTCTTTATAAGCTGAAAAGCAGTATTCAAATTTAAGTTGTTATTAATGGAGCTTGACCAAAAAGACAAATCAAAACCAACTGAAATGTGAAAAACTTTCAAAGAAGGATACTAGCCAAAGTAAATGTGAGGTTAACTGCAATAATGATAAACCTAACACAAATAAAACAGTAACGGCCATTAAGATGTACTTGTAAAAAATGGCACACAGAACCGCTGAACCAAGGCAGTCATTCAGCCTGGGTGTCAGAGTTACCAACGCTGACTGTTTTGAACAGCCCTAATGGTTTGCTACATTTTGGCAAGGCTGCAGGCAGTTTCAGTTTCCTTATGTGACCTGTGATGCATATAATAAAGAGATCTATATTATTTCAGATGCTCCTTAGTATTGTTTGTACATTTATCCTGATGAGAATTTGGCTTGCTGTCCAAAAGAATGTTTAAGTATTTAAACCTCCAATCCTTTCAAATATGTCCTAAATCCAAATTTCCTATTACATAAGGTTAACAGAGCATGTCTCTGTGTACACATGTACAACATGTGTGTGCACATGTTTGCTGTGCACAAGTCTCTCTGATCTGCTTCTGGGCTGCTCCTCCTCTGTGCCCCCTGTTGCCCCCTGCACAAGATTTGTCATTTCTCCAGAGCCTCAGACTTACCACCCCCTGAAACAAGGGAAGTTCAGGCAGAACCCTACTACGGTATTCACCAGAACTATCTTCTGGGATTCTTCATGCCTCTCAAAGAACACTCTCTCCTGACTGCATTTCACAGGGCAATTCACTTACAGATATTTATTGAGCACCTCCTCATGGTTAGGAACTGTTCTGGGTGCTGGAATTACAGTGGTGAATAAGAGAGATGAGGTCCCTGATCTTACTGAACTCACATTCTAGTTGAGAGGAGACCCAGACAATAAACAAGTTAAAAATAAATGTTAGAATTTCAGATTTGAGTGCTATGGAGGAAGTAAACCAGGGTAAAAGGCTAGAGAATAACTTGAGGCAGAAGAAACTATTTTGAAAAGGGAGGAAGTGAATTTCATTCAGAGATAAGAAGGTTGAGAGGAAGTCGGCCATACCTCTGGGGCCATGCAAATTTAACCAGGGGGAATAAGCTATTAGATGCCTATTCTATATGGTGTGAGCCTACTTGCTGTAGAGAATCAGGTACCAAATTTTTCTTCTGTGTACCCAGGAGGGAGGTTGTTGGTAGAACCCTTTGTCCAGCAATGGAGAAGTGTCCTATTCTGTCAGATTGTCATCTCCTCATTGACACATAACTTATCATCTCCAGTGAGACGGCTGCCACAAAGAGGTGACCCCACTCAAGAATGTTGGTAGCTAAGTAGAACAAAAGCATTTACCTTAGTTGAGGCACAATATTTCTTATTTTAAGTTACTTTATTTTAATGTCTCTCTCAAGACAGTTTTTTTCATTGTGTTTTAAGTGAAAGTTTACAGTTCAAGTCCGTTTCTCATATAAACATTTATACACACATTGCTATGCGACCCTAGCTGCTCTCCCTGTCCTGTGACAGCACGCTCCTCCTTTCCAGCCTAGATTTCCTGTGTCCATTCAACCAGGTCCTGTCCCTTTTTGCCTTCTTATCTCGCCGCTGGACAGGAGCTGCCCATTTAGTCTCAGGTATCTACTTGAGCTAAGAAGTACTCTCTTCACGTGTATTATTTTATGTCCCATAGTCCAGTCTATTATTTGTCTGAAGAGTGGGCTTTGGGAATGGTTTCAGTTCTGGGCTAATGGAGAGTCCAGGGACCATGTCTTCCAGGGTCCATCCAGTCTCAGTCAGACCATTAAGTCTAGTCATTTTACTAGAGTTTGAGTTCTGCATACCACTTTTCTCCTGCTCCGTCAGGGACTCTCTGTTGTGTTCCCTATCAGGGCGATCATTGGTGGTAGCCAGGCACCATCTAGTTCTTCTGGTCTCAGGCTGATGGAGTCAGTGGTTTACGGGGTCTTTTCTGTCTCTTGGGCTAATACTTTCCTTGTATCTTCGGTGTTCTTCATTCTCCTTCGCTCCAGGTGTGTTGGGACAAATCGATGTATCTTAGATGGCCGCTCGCTAGCTTTTAAGACCCCAGTTGCCACTCACCAAAGTGGGATGCAGAACATTTTCTTAATAAATTTTGTTATGTCAATTGACCTAGATGTCCCCTGAAACCATGGTCCCCAGACCCCCGGCCCTGTGACTCTGTCCCTCAAAGTGTTTGGTTGTGTTCAGGAAACTTCTTAGCTTTTGGTTCAGTCCAGTTGTGCTGACTTCCCCCTAAGATAATTCTTATCTGCTATCTAGTTAGTGAATACCCCTCTCCCTCCCTCCCCATACTCATAACCATCAAAGAATGTTTTCTTCTGTGTTTAAACCTTTTCTTGAGTTCCTATAATAGTGGTCTCATTCAATACTTGTCTTTTGCGACTGACTAATTTCACTCAGCATAATGCCTTCCAGATTCATCCACATTATGAGATGTTTTGCAGGTTCGTCATTGTTCTTTATCGTTGCATAGTATTCCATTGTGTGAATATACTATAATTTGTTTATCCATTCATCCGTTGATGGGCACCTAGATTGTTTCCATCTTTTTGCTATTGTGAACAGTGCTGCAATGAACATGGGTGTGCATGTATCTATTCATGTAATGGCTCTTATTTCTCTAGGATATATTCCAAGGAGTGGGATTGCTGGATCGTATGGTACATGTATTTCTAGTTTTTAAGGAAGCATCAAATCGATTTCCAAAGTGGTTGTACCATTTTACATTCCCATGAGCAGTGTATAAGTGTTCCAGTCTCTCCACAACCTCTCCAACATTTATTATTTTGTGGTTTTTGGATGAATGCTAGCCTTGTTGGGGTGAGATGGTATCTCATTGTAGTTTTGATTTGTATTTCTCTAATGGCTAATGACCATGAGAATTTCCTAATGTATCTGGTAGCCACCTGAATGTCTTCTTTGGTGAAGTACCTGTTCATATCCTTTGCCCATTTTTTAATTGGGTTATTTGTCTTTTTGTTGTTGAAGGTTTGCAATATCTTGTAGATTTTAGAGATTAGACCCTGATCAGATATGTCATAGCAAAATTTTTTTTCCCAGTTTGTAGGTTGTCTTTTTACTCTTTTGGTGAAGTCCTTTGATGAGCATAAGTGTTTGATTTTTAGGAGCTCCCAGTTATCTAGTTTCTCTTCTGGTGTTTGTGCATTGTTACTTATGGTTTGTATTCTGTTTATGCCATGTATTAGGGCTCCTAGCGTTGTCCCTATTTTTTCTTCCATGATCTTTATTGTTTTAGATTTTATATTTAGGTCTTTGACCCATTTTGAATTAGTTTTTTACATGATGTGAGGTATGGATCTTGTTTCACTTTTTGCAGACAGATATCCAGTTATGCCAGCACCATTTATTAAAGAGACTGTCTTTTCCCCGTTTAACAGACTTTGGGCCTTTGTCAAATATCAGCTGCTTGTAGGTGGATGAATTTATGTCTGGATTCTCAATTCTGTTCCATTGGTCTATGTATCTGTTGTTGTACCGGTAGCAGGCTGTTTTGACTACTGTGGTGGTATAATAGGTTCTAAAATCAGGTAGTGTGAGGCCTTCCACTTTGTTCTTCTTCTTGAGTAATGCTTTACTTATCTGGGGCCTCCTCCCTTTCCATATGAAGTGGGTGATTTCTTTCTCCATCTCATTAAAAAATGCCATTGGAATTCGGATTGGGATTGCATTGTATCTGTAGATAAATTTGGGTTAGAATTGACATTTTCATAATGTTGACTCTTCCTATCCATGAGCAAGGTATGTTTTTTCACTTATACAGGTATCTTTTGTTTTCTTGCAGTAAGCGTCTTGTAGTTTTCATTGTATAGGTCTTTTACGTTTTTGGTTAAATTTATCCCTAAGTATTTTATCTTCTTGGGGGCTACTATAAATGGTATTGATTTGGTGATTTCCTCTTCGAAGTTCTCTTTGTTGACGTAAAGGAATCCAACTGATTTTTGTATGTTTATCTTGTATCCTGAAACTTTGCTGAAATCTTCTATTAGTTCCAGTAGTTTTCTTGTGGATTCTTTGGGGTTTTCTGTGTGTAAGATCATATCATGTGCAAATAGAGATACTTTCACTTCTTCCTTACCAATTTGGATGCCCTTTATTTCTTTTTCTAGCCTAATGGCTCTGAGTAGGACCTCCAGCACAATGTTGAATAAGAGTGGTGATAAAGGGCATCCTTGTCTAGTTTCCGTTCTCAAGGGGAATGCTTTCAGACTCTCTCCATATAGGATGATGTTGACTGTTGGCTTTGTATAAATGCCCTTTATTATGTTGATGAATTTCACTTCTATTCCTATTTTGCTGAGAGTTTTTATTATGAATGGGTGTTAGGCTTTGTCAAATGCCTTTTCTGCATCAATTGATAAGATCATGCGGTTCTTGTCTTTTGTTTTATTTGTGTGATGGATTACATTGATTGTTTTTCTAATATTGAACCATCCCTGCATACCTGGTATAAATCCCAGTTGATCATGGCGAATTATTTTTTTGACATGTTGTTGAATTCTATTGGCTAGAATTTTGTTGAGGATTTTTGGGTCTATGTTCATGAGGATATTGGTGTGTAATTTTTTTTTTGTTGGTGATGTGTTTACCTGGTTTTGGTATCAGGGTTATGCTGGCTTCCTAGAATGAGTTTGGGAGTATTCCGTCCTTATCTATGCTCTGAAATACCTTTAGTAGTAGTGGAGTTAACTCTTCTCTGAAAGTTTGGTAGAATTCTCCAGTGAAACTGTCAGGCCAAGGCTTTTTTTTTTGTTGGGAGTTTTTTTTATTACCTTTTCAGTTTCCTTTCATTATAGGTTTATTTAGTTGTTCTACCTCTTTTTGTGTTAGTTTAGGTAGGTAGTGTGTTTCTAGCAATTTGTCCATTTCCTCTAGGTTTTCAGATTTGTTAGAGTACAATTTTTCATCATATTCCGTTATGATTCTTTTAATTTCATTTGGGTCTGTTGTGATATCGCCCATCTCATTTCTTATCTGGGTTATTTACTTCCTCTCATGTTTTTCTTTTGTCAGTTTGGGCAATTGTTTATTGATTTTGTTGATCTTTTCAAACAACTGGTTTTTGGTCTTGTTACCTCTTTCAGTTATTTTTCTATTTTCTATTTCATTTAATTCTGCTCTAATTTTTATTATTTGCTTTCTTCTGGTGCCCGAGGTCTTCTTTTGATGCTCTCTATTTGTTTGAGTTATAGGGTTAATGTTTCGATTTTGGCCCTTTCTTCTTTTTGGATGTGTGCACTTATTGCTGTAAGTTGACCTCTGAGCGCTGCTTTTGCTTTGTCCCACGTGTTCTGTTAGGATGTGTTTTCATTCTCATTTGATTCTGTGAATTTCTTTATCCCATCCTTAATTTCTTCTATAATCCTGTAGTTTTTGAGCAAGGTGTTGTTAAGTTTCCATGTGTTTGATTTTTTTCCCTTGCTTTTTCTGTTATGGTCAGAAAAGATGCTTTGTAATATTTTGATGCTTTGGCTTCTGTTAAGGCTTGCTTTATGGCCTAATATGTGGTCTCTTCTGGAGAATGTTCATGTGTGTTGGAAAAGGAAGTATACTTGTCTACTGTTGGGTGGAGTGTTCTGTTTGTGTGTAAGAGGTCAGGCTGGTTGATTGTGGTATTTAAATTTTCCATGTCTTTATTGAGCTTCTTTCTGGATGCTCTGTCCTTCATCGAAAGTGGTGTGTTGAAATCTCCTACTAGTATTGTGGAGCTGTCTATCTCTCCTTTCAGTGCTGTTAGAGTTTGTTTTATGTATTTTGGAGTCCTGTCGTTGGTTGTGTAAGTATTTATTATGGTTATGTCCTCCTGGTATATTGACCGTTTAATCATTATATATAGTGACCTTCCTTATCCTTTGTAGTGGATTTTCCTTTAAAGTCTATGTTGTCAGAGATTAATATTGCCACTCTTGCTCTTATTTGATTGTTTTTTGCTTGATATATTTTTTCCATCCTTTGAGTTTTAGTTTTTTTTGTGTCTTTAAGTCTAAGTTGTGTCTCTTGTAGGCAGCATATAGATGGATTGTGTTTTTTTTAATCCATTCTGCTACTCTCTGTCTCTTTATTGGTACATTTAGTCCATTTACATTCAGCATAATTATTGATAGGTATGCATTTAGTGCTGTCATTTTGATGTCTTTTTTGTGTGTGTTGTTGACAGTTTCTTTGTTCCACTTAATTTTCTGTGCTGAGTCATTTTTCTTTACATATTTTCTTTTCATCTTTTTCATTGTTGTTGATTTTGTATTTGCTGAGTCTTTTTGTTTTTCTTGTTTTTTATTTTGATGTGTAGTATTGTTAATTTCCTTTGTGGTTACCTTAATATTTATCCTGCTTTTTCTTAGTTTAAACCAATCTTTTATTTCTTTATCTCGCCTTGATTTCCTCACCATATGAAAGATGTATGAGTACATTTTTCAATCCCTCTTTTTTTGTTTTAATGTTGTCTTCTTTTACATATTGATGTCTCTGTTTCCCTATTTTTAGTGTTTTAACTTTGATTTATTTTTGTGACTTCTGTATCTGGGTTGATATCCGATTGCTCAGTCCTGTGTTCTAGCCTTGGGTTGGTATCTGATTTTATTGATTTTCTAACCGGAGGACTCCCTATAGTATTTCTTGTAATTTTGGTATGGTTTTTACAAATTCACTAAACTTCTGTTTAACTGGAAATGCCCTAATTTTGCCATCATATTTGAGAGACAGTTTTGCTGGATACATAATTCTTGGCTGGCAATTTTTTTCCTTCAAGGCTTTATATGTGTCATCACACTACCTTCTTGCCTGCATGGTGTCTGTTGAGTAATCCGAGCTTAGTCTTATTGACTCTCCTTTGTAGGTGACTTTTCATTTATCCCTAGCTGCTCTTAAAATTCTCTCTTTATCTTTGGTTTTGGCAAGTCTGATTATAATATGTCTTGATGACTTTGTTTTGGGATCTACCTTGAGTAGGGTTTGATAAGCATCTCGGATAGATATCTTCTCATCTTTCACGATATCAGGGAAGTTTTCTGCCAACAAATCTTCAACAATTCTCTATGTATTGTCTGTTATCCCTCCCTGTTTTGGTACTCCAATCACTCATAGGTTATTCTTCTTGATAGAGTCCCATATAATTCTTTGGGTTTCTTCTTATTTTTATATTCTTTTATCTAATTTTTCCTCAGATAAGTTGATGTCAAGTGCTTCAGCTTCAGTCTCACTAATTCTGACTTCATTGCCTCAATTCTGCTCCTATGACTTTCTATTGAGTTGTCTAATTCTGAAATTTTATTGTTAATCGTCTGGATTTCTGTTTGCTATCTCTCTATGGATTCTTATAGCCTGTTAAATTTGTCATTATATGCTTCTGTAATCTTCTTAAGTTCCACTGTTGCTTTGTCTGTGTGTTCCTTGGCTTGGTCTGTGTTTTGCCTGATCTCCTTCCTGATATCTTGAAGAGTTCTGTATATTAATCTTTTGTATTCTACCTCCCGTAATTCCAAGAAGTTCTCTTTCTCTGGAAGATTTCTTGATTCTTTGTTTTGGGGGCTTGCTGAAGCCATCATGGTCTGCCTCTTTATGTGATTTGATATTGACTGTTGTCTTGAGCCATCAATAAGTTATTATATTTATTTATTTTGTTTGCTTACTGTGTCCTAGCTTCTTGTTTTGTTTTGTTTAGATATGCCCAAATAGGCTACTCTTGTGAGCTGGTTTGATTATTTGCACCTTTGAAGCTTTAATGTCCTGTCACCAGGTGGTTAAATCTGTTACTAGGTATGTGAGCCCAAAAGTCCGTTTACTTTTCTTGTGTGGATTCAGCTCAGTTGTCCAGACAGTCGGTCACCCAGTGCCTGGTGCAGGCTCTCACCTACAGTACTGGGTGGGCAGGGGTGATTGGAGTACGCACAAGTATCTGGCTGTAGTAGGGGGTCACACACTGAGCAAGGCAGGGGGCTGACAGCTGCCTCTGCGTGTCTGGGAGGAAAGCATGTCCCGGCTCCCTAGAGTGCGTGGGTGAGTGGGTTTTGCAGCCAGACTGTGAGCACCCATGCTGTTGCCTGTAAGGACTGGGAGGCACCACTTATTCTTGGAACCCTGTCGCAGGTGGCTCGGTGGTGTCCTCATGCCCCTGATGTGGGAAGGTGAGGACCCTGCTTAATGGGCAGAGCGGTGTCAAATGTCACAAATATGCCACTCTACCATGTAGCTGATACAGTGAAGTTAGTCTTCAGGTATATAGCCTGTTGTACTGTGCTAATGAGGGTCTTCACTGTTGAAATGGGCCCACACAGGTCTATGCAAGGGTGAAAGGCATTCAAAGTCCATGGACCCCTTATGCCTGTGCCTAGGCAAAGGAGCTGTGCCTGCCATGAGTTCTCAGCTTAGAGGAGCTGGCAGATTATTTTTTCCTATTTGTTAATTTGTTCCCTCTCTTTAAGGCCAGGAGAATGGCTCAGGGCGTGTAATGGGTCCTACTTCAGGCCCAGGGGACCCAGCAGTCTCTGAAGCTGGCCTGGGACCTGGTGCAGAGCGGGAAGGGAGCAGGAAATGGGAGAGAGGTTCTTCCCAAACGAGGTGTTTTTTGATCCGCATGGTAGGTTAAAGGCATGTACTTATATCTTTTGCAAATTGAGCGCTGCTTTTCACTGGCTCTGGAGGCCTGAGCAGACTCTCTGCCGCTTGGTTTCTCCTGATGTGGAAAACGCATCCCAAACACCACTGCTTTCCTCACTGCTCATGGTAGCCAATCCAGCCTGCAGGGCACTGGCTCCTGCTGGGTCAGGTCTGGCAACTCCTTGCTGCTTCTGAACCATCTCTCCCTTCCCCTGCAACTTAGTCCGTTTCCTCAACTTTGCCTTTGATGTTCTTCAGGGCTCCTAGATTGTCATATATAATTGAGTCACTTGTTTTTTCTGGTATTTTCTGTAAGGGGGACCACCGGAAGTGTCTGACTACTCTGCCATCCTGGTCCTGCCTCACAATTTTTTTTTAAAGTCCTACTTATTACAATGGTAGTTGTAAATACTTTTCACTAATATAAAATTTTGTTTCAAAAATATGTTTTTCATCTATGTCTCCTGAGGGATTATTATTATTTTTTAGCCCTTTCCAGATTTAAATCCTACCATTTCTTGAGGCCAACTCAATTCCTACCTTTTCTATGAAGGCTTCCTTACATTCTCAACCATCACTGTTGTTCTAGTCCTTTTAAAAGAATGACTCGATTAAATGGCATTCTAAACAAGCTTGTGGTTTTTTTGTTTTGTTTTGTTTTTGTCCTTTGGCTTCTACATGATTATAAACTTTCTGACGATAAGGGAAATGTGTGATATTTCTTTTGTCTTTCTCAGTGTTTACTGATGGATCTTCACGATCAAAACTTTTGGTGTTGATAGGGGCTTTTGAAAATATCTAATTCAGTCTCACTCCTCATTTAGAAATTGCACAGAAAGCCATCATACTTCCTGTTTGAATATTGATAATGATGTGAATTTTCACAAGGCAACTCATCACAACTTATGTTGCTTTTTTTTTTTTTAATGTGAGCAGCTTGTAGGGGAGACACACCTTTATTGATTTATATATGACAGTGCATAAGTAGCTTATTTTAGTAAAGGGAAAGGGAAGTTAAGAAAATGTATCCCAAAATTGGTGGGTGGAGAGAAGGTGATTACCACTTGCTGAGATGATGGTCTTTGAAACTTATTTTAGGGTAGAAACTGAGTCTTCTGGGCTTGGATGAACTGGCGCCTGGGCTGTAAAGGAAGATCAAAGCAACTCTAAGTAATAAAGGACACAGAAAATTGGCCTTCTGGGGGAATCTGGAGGAGATTAAGTGTGAGCAGAGTTGATTGCTGCATGGGGTGGGGGATGGGGGGAGAGTCAGAAAAAGAGATTCCCAGTGAAGAGGCAGTCAAGAAAGGAAGACCTCATTTCAAATGAGGCTTTTTATATTTGTTTTAGGATATGTATTGTAAATCCCCTTCTTCATCTCCCCTAAATTTGAATCTTCAGAAAACCTAATCCTTTTGTGGGAATGAATTATTTTTGGGCAGTTAGAAGGATGGTTCAGTGTTGACCGGTGTTGGGCAAAATCAGTGACCATATGTGAGAAAACTGGAACCAAAGGATGGCTGTGGTAGAGAAGCAGGTTGGGAGACAGTAAGCATCTAAATATGATAATATTAGTTATGTTTTTCAGCACTTACTTTGTGCCAGCACCGTGAACGTACTTCAAATACGTTATATCATCAATCCTGAGCCCTGGATGCAGTGGTTAAGTGCTTGGCTGCTAACCAAAATGTCCACGGTTTGTACCCAACAAACTCTCCGCGGGAGAAAGATGCGGCAGTCTGCTTCAGTAAAGATTTACAGCCTGGAAACCCTATGGGGGCAGTTCTACTCTGTCCTATAGGGTTGCTATGAGTTGGAATCTACTTGACAGCAATTTTTCAAAAACATATTTATATAATTGATTATTTTACAGAAATTCAAGCCTGTATACTTATCTCTGTTACGTTTCAAGTTAGAAATTTAAAATTATTATTTGATTACTTTTAGGAGCTGTCATCCAATACATTAACTAACGAATCTTTCTCCTTTGTTTTACAAGGTAGATCTAACTATAATGTCAGTTTTCTCCATCTTGTCCACCAGTTATGAAGGCTGTCTTTTTGGGTAAAATGAAGTATTTCTTTGATATATAGAATGAGACCCTGGACTTGATACCTTACTCTTTCTGGACTAGAGACACAGCTTAGAAGCCATTCATGAAGACAGAAAGCCATTGGCAAGGTGAGTATGCTGAAATGGAGCCCAAAGAAATAAGCCTATCAGATGTTGATCAACAAGTCTGAGGCAGTGGGCAGGACCATCCAATAAACTTTCTTTAGTTTTAGTTGATTTTCGCATTTACACCTATCAGGACTGATGTAAATATGAAACTGGATCTGAATTATATGCTTCACCGAGGAATCCTGAACTCTGCTATAATTAACAGCAGCCAACCGCCCTACTTACTAGCTATAGTTATAGGGAGAGCATGACCTTATGGGACCTATAGGAACTTGAGGTGTCAGGTTGTGCCCCTAGCTTTAGAGATGGGCCACATACATAACACTACCCTCCCCCACCGCACCCCACAAACTGATGGCCCACCACCACATTCCGAAAGTTCTTTAGAGAAGATTTCACATTCTCCAGTAACCAGTTGCAGTATTTCACAGACATAAATTTCCTAATATCTAATCTGAATCTCTCCTGTTGAACTTTAAGCTCGTTTCCTCTTTTTCCATTCTCAGAGGAGGTGGGAAACATCTGGAGAACATTTTCCTTAAAATAATAGCTCACATATTTGAAGTCTGCAATTAACTCCTTTTGTTTCTCTAACTGGAATAATGTCAGCTGCTAAAATAGTTTATGAAACACTCAAGAGAACCCCTAAAAGAGAAACTTCTAAAATAAATTTTTTTTATTTTCCATAATATGAAAATATCATTGTTCTCAGAGTATAGAATACCTAAGTTCTAGGCTTAACTTAAGCAAGTCACTGTCCCGACTGTGCATCAGTTCCCACATTTGCAGAATGGGGATATTGGCTAGGTGACTCCATGGTCCCCTCCAGTTCTAACATTTCCTGGTATCTGTGAACATGAAGAGCATGACCACACTTTAAGGATAAATAAGCTCGTGAGAGTAAACACTCAAGCCTTTGGATGTCAGTAATTTAGACCAATCTCACACTCCCAGTTACTTTTCAATATTTCACTCTCCCTTCTTACAGTTGGAGCCCTGGTGGCACAGTGGTTAAGAGCTACAGCTGCTAACCAAAAGGTCATCAGTTTGAATCCACAACCACTCCTTTGAAACCCTATGGGGCAGCTCTACTCTGTCCTTAGGGTCACTATGAGTCAAAATTGACTCGATGGCAACAGATTTGATTTTTTGGTTTTCTTTTTCTCACAGAGATGGAAAAAGAGCTGGAACAACGCCCTTATAAATACTCCTCTGGTGAAATAGTTAGCTGTACCTGACCAGAGGTCAAAGGAAGAATCTAAATAAGAAACAAAGCTAAGGGGTAAAAAATAATTTTTAAAACGTATTTAAAGGTTGAATAAAAATGTGAAGCTTATTGTGCAATCTTTAAAAAGTGGCTACAAATGATAAAAAACTTCCTTCAATGTGTGGGTTCATAAAGTCCCCCAGGGCCATTCAGCAAGTACTGGTGTTGTGCCTCCTGTCCTAAGAATGACAAGAGAATACAAAGTATGCATCTTGGGAAGGGGAAATGAGTAGTGACTAGGTGTGACATAGTCATGTTTTAGGAGCTACAACAATTTTCATTTTGAATAAAAAATTGAAGATCCAAAATCCAGAGGCAGTGCTACAGTAAAGCAAATTAGGCAATGGTGAAGGCTTCCCAAGAATAAGGTCCCCCCATTCCATAGTTCCATGAATCTGCCAATGCGCAGCAAGGTAAATTCCTTGCTGGTTCACCTGAGGGTCATGGTGGAGCACTCTACTGCTCATATGAGCATCTTTCTGCCTTCTTTGCACTAGTACAGTTTGTGTAAACTACAAAATGTAAAATAAAAGTGTTTTCAGGCCTTGTAAAGGAGAGATAACATCACCCGTCTGTCAGTTTGTCATACTGTGGTGGCTTGTATGTTGCTATGATCCTGTAAGCTATGCCGCTGGTATTTCAAATACCAGCACGGTCACCCATGGGGCACAGGTTTCAGTAGAACTTCCAGACTAAGACAGACTAGGAAGAAAAGCATAGCAATTTACTTCTGAAAATTAGCCAATGAAAACGCTATGAATCACAACAGAATATTCCGTTACAGTGCTGGAAGATGAGTCTCCTAGGTTGAAAGGCATTCAAAATACACAGTGGCCACAATAATGGACTCAGGCACACCAACCATCATGAAGATAGTGCAGGACCGGGCAATGTTTTGTTCTGTTGTACATGTATCACCATGAGTCAGAGCTAACTCAATGGCAACTAACAATAACAAGAGAGAGATGTGTGTGGGAAAATTTCATCTAATGTAATCCATTGATCTGGACATTGTAAAAATATACATTTCATGGAATATTTCTTTACTGCAAGCACTTTTATCTGCCTCATCCTGAACTCTTGTGCTGACCAACGGGATTACAAGTGAGTTAACCAAACAGAACAAAGCCACGTCCTTGTCGTTATGCATAGTTAATACTCAGAAGTTGAAGTGGTCCCTTTTAAATAACATGGGTGAATTGAAAAAGTAAAATGATAAAATTATGCACATTTTCAAAATATCTAAAGTCAGAGAAACCAGAAAGTTTAAATCAAGTTAGTCAAGACAATAAAAGTAGATAACTTGTTTTCTGAATGACCTCCATCTAAGTCCTGAGCCTTAGGGAGTCGGTAGTCCTAGGGCAGCAAGTAGGTGTGGGAGGAAGGGGCAGGAGGGGAGATGGTTTGCTCACAGACTTGGACCTTTCCTAAGCAAGGCCATCATATGAGAATCTCTTGCCTTTGTCCTTTTCTGTAATTCTGTGTGCCTTTTAGATACTTCACTATTTATCAGCATCTTACTCAAGAAGGTTGAGAGATTAGGTAAACTCAAATTAGTTAATGGTGATTTTTCCTGTTGGAAGTTCTGGCGAAAGTGTTGAAAATTGAGAAAGCAGAAATATAAAGTACAGTGGGCTCAGTTCTCAGCTGGCATGGCACTTTCTAGAAGCAGGAGGGAGAGCCCTTTGCCACTATGGATGTTTCTCCCACTTCTTTTCTAGAATGGTGGCAAGGAAGGACTGAAGAGCACCGGAAATGCTCTTTTCTCTGCCCCCTTCTGTTTGGCAACTTCTACTTACTCTGTGAGTATATTCAGAAGATTAAGTGAGCAAGTCAGCTTCCTGTGCTAGCATTCTACTTCTGTTAACAGGCCATTAAGGCAGGAGACTGTTCATTTTTGTATTTTTGTAGGAAACTGTAAAATAAATAAAAATTCCCTGAATCAAGAAATAAATCCTAGCCTAATCCATCTCTCTAAAATACTAAAATATTTATACCAGTCTTTCAGTTCATCAAAAATAAAATTAATTAAATTACTGTGTGGGCCCACATGTGTCTTTATAGGTTTAGAAGTGGGAAGTAAGGGGCATGAAGCAGCCAATAGTTGACCTTTTTTTCACTTTTGAGCTGGTTGTCTTGGGGTCCAATTGTTGCAGTTTTATTTTACCTAAGATTATCTTAAGCCACATAGCCTTGAATTACCTAATATTAAAAATCAAGCCCTAGAGTTTCTATCACACGTAGGCAAAACATATAAAATGAAATCAGCAACACTTGGAACATAATCGATTTCTTCCAAAGTTGGCTCCACCTACCCTCCCACAGAGCTAACCTCCAGTCAGAACAGCAATCCTACTAAAGTTGCAATACTTAGTCCTGGAAATTTCTGAATAATAAAAGAACTCAAAAAATCTGACAATTTCATGGTCAGTGAAAATGTCAATTTGTTCTCTCTCTGTTGCATAGTTCAAGAGTAGCAGAGATCATTCCACAAGACTGTTCCCAAAAATGAATTTAAGTTTTTAAAAAATTTAGTTCTCAAGCTGGGGCTCAGCCTAAAACACCACATTTTGATAAATTGTCAGCCACAGAGAGGGCAGTTTCTAAAACTTACCTCCTTTCAACCACAGCTCCATCTAGATAATTAGCCTGCGTGGTAACATCCTGCCCTTTGAACACAGGCAAAGCAACAGAAAGCAACCAAACCACAGCTATCTTGGTATTGGAAGTTTCATTTATTTAATGGGTGGAATTTATTTTGAGGGAGAGAGAGATGGATGTGCTGTCTGGGAGGAAAAATCATAAGGTTTTTGCAGTTAATCCACTGAACATTTTTCAGAGAAAATGGAAGTGGAGAAAGGAAAGGACAAAGAGTTATGTAATAAATGCCAGTTCTTGTGGATACATCAGGGAGGCTGGGAATATGTTAAGAGATTTTTCTTTTTAGGAGCAAATTGCTTCAAAGCACAAGAATTCATGAAAGCGTATGGAATTCCACTGATAAACATGCTTCGCAAATGTTATTTCTTAGGACTTAGAATGTGAACGGAACCCTGAACTAGAGATGAGAGACTTGGGTTGTAGTCGCTTCTCTGTCATTAAGTCTTTATGTACATTTTGGAGCCTCCTCTAGCTCAACTATGAAATGAGGGGAGTGAGTTAGATCAGGCTAGGAAGTTGAAAAGCCTGGAGAAAGCAGGAGGGGCATGAGTGAGTGGAATTGGAGGACCAAGGTTTGTGGTTGTTAAGGATTGAATTATGTCCCCCTAAAATATGTGTTGGAATCCTAACCCCTATACCTTTTGATGCAATCGCGTTTGGAAATATGGCTTTCTTTGTTGTGTTAATGAGGCCATATAAATTGTAGGGTATGTTCTAAACCTAATCGCCTTTGAGTTATATAATGAGCTCACCAGCAGCTCTGTGAGAGAAACATGTGGCAGTCTGCTTCTGTAAAGATTACAGCCTTGGACACTCTATGGGGCAGTTCTACTCTGTCCTATAGGGTCTCTATGAGTTGGAATCAACTTGACGGCAGTGGGTTTGGTTTTTGGTTTTATAGACAGAGACAAGCAAGCACATATGGAGGAAGACACACTCTATCTTTTGACAACAAAGGCAGATGGATGTATAAGCCCAGGAGTACTGGCTGCTTGCAGTTGAAATAGATAAAGAAAGGACCTCCCCTAGAACCACACGCTGAATTTGGACTTCTAGCCTCCTGAACAGTGAGAAAATGAATGTCTGTTCTTTAAAGCCACCCACTTACGGTGTTTCTGTGACAGCAGCACTAGATAACTTAGACAGTGGTGAACCTGTGAGCACTGCCTCATCCAGAGGGGGCAGCTGCTGAACCACTCACTGCCTTTTGTTCGAGGCAATGTACGCCTAGTTTGCGCAGAGCTTCCAATTATTCAAGAGAAGGTGGAAATCTGGACACTTTGGGAAACCTCTTCATTTTTAAATTTTGGCTCAATTTTTCATTTTAACACTGTCTGGTTAAAAAAAAAAAAAATCCCTGTGTGGGCAGGATCCAGATCTTTGTACCAGATGGTTTCTAACATCTCTCTCCTCTAAAATGTATAGGGGATTTTCCATGTCTTTATTTGCTTAAATTTCTAAATCCTGGTGGTGTTTCTCTTTACCATGTTAGTTGGTTAGTTTGCTTAACTAATTCAACAGTCTCATATTGAATTTTTAGGCACTATGTTAGTGGCTGGAAATACATAAAAATAAGTGAAAGTGAAACAACGACCTACTCATAAGAAGCTTCCAGTCAGCTGTTGCAGGTAAGATTTCAATCTAGTATAAGTGCTTCGATAAAGACAAGATAGACTTTAACCTGGATGGGGTTGGGAGATTGGCATTGGTCAGAGATAAGGTCCTGAGGGACAGTGCCAGAACTTGTGCTTGCATGATAAACGGAGGTTGTCCAGCAAAGGAAGGAGGGAAGTGGAATGTATTTCTTGTCCTTCATCAAAATCATATGAAAGCATTTAGAGTGGCTGAATAGGGTAATGGTTAAGAGCACCAAGTCTGAGCTAAACTGCCTGAATTAAATCCTAATTCCATTACTTACTAGCTCTGTGACTTCAGGCAAGTTACTTCTCTGTGCCTCAGTTTCCTCGCTATACATTGGAGATAATGATAATATTCTCTGGCTCACAAGATTGTTGAGGGTATTAAGGTAATTAATACAAGTAAAGTACTTAGAACAGTGCCTAGGTATAGTAAGCACTCTATTAAAAAAAACCAAACCAAAGCTGTTGCCATCGAGTCAATTCCAACTCATAGCGACCCTGTAGGACAGAGTAGAACTGCCCCATAGGTTTTCCAAGGAGCAGCTGGTGGATTCAAACTGCTGACCTTTTGGCTAGTAGCTGAGCTCTTAACCACTACACTATCAGGGCTCGTAAGCGCTCTATTACTTAAAATAAGAGGGGACCGTGAGTACATTTTCCACAACACTTTGCTTTATTATAGTCTTGGTTTTGAAGAATTTGAAAAATAATGATTTTTGTTCTCACTCTTCTCCAGACCTATTATAAAAATTAAGGTGACCAATTGTCCACATGGCTGAGATTCCAAAGACAGGCAAGGCAGAGACAGTTACTGTTACGAATTAAATTGTGTGTCCCAAAATATATGTTGAAATCCTAACCTGTGGATGTAATCCTGTTTGGAAATTTTTTTTTAAATTATATTAATTAGATCATACCCAAGTATGGTGGATTCCAAATCTAGTCACTTCTGAGTTATAAAAAGAGCAGATTAGACGCAGATATACCCACACGCAAGGTGGAGAGGGAAGGGAGAGACACCATGTGAGGACTGTCTACAAGCCAAGGAACCAGGGAATGCCTGGTACTACCTACAAAGAAGGAATCGACATGGCCAAGACCCTGACTTGGACTTTCAGCATCCAAACTGAGAAAATAAATTTCCATTTTTAAAGGCACCTACTTGTGGCATTTCTATAACAGTAGCACTGCACTAGGAAACTAAGATAGTTCCTAACAAGTGGGAACAAGTATTGTGTCTGCTTTCCCACCCCCCAGTGCAGCATTCCCCCCCGCCTGTTTGCCATATGCAAACACTAGTTGAAATGCTGGATCCCTCCAGATTCACTTCCCTCAGCAAGGACTGGTCACTCCACAGCCTTCTTTGTACTGACTACAAAGAACTTTGGCCTTGAAATTCAGAGAACTGAGGACATTTCTGTGAGTTGACAGCAATAGGTTGGCCTTGTGGGAGTGACCACGGGACTTAGGCTATATTTTACTGTTGACAGAAGTAAAATTAGCAAGTAATAGTAGTTATAAACTCACTAGTTCATATCAATGATCAACATAGAGTCACTTTTTAGATGCTTGACCTTCCAAGTCATTTTCGAGGACTTGAATAATAATAGGATTGCTAGTTTACACTTAATGTAGTGTTTAGTAGGACTCCTGGTGGCACAGTGGTTAAGAGCTTGGTAGCTAACCAAAAGGTTGGCTATTTGAATCCACTAGCTGCTCCTTGGAATCCCTATGGGACAGTTCCACTCTGTCTCATCGGGTCGCTGTGAGTTGGAACTGACTCGACAGCAATGATTTTTTTTTTTTGGGTTAGTGTTTAGTATATTGCAAGAGAGTGTCTGAAAGATTTATCAGGCTCCTCCTTCCATAGGCCTCTGTGTAATTCAGAACTGCATTAAGTTTTGCATATGAAAAAATACAGACCAAAATAACTCAATTGTACAATTTGTAGTTAGTGTAAGGTAAAAAACTCATTGCTGTCAAGTCGATTCCGACTCATAGTGACCCTACAGGACAGAGTAGAATTGTCCCATAGGGTTTCCATGGCTGTAAATCTTTATGGAAGCAGACTACCACATCTTTCTCCCGTGGAGCGGCTGTTGGGTTGGAAGCACCAACATTTCGGTTAGCAGCCAAGCACTTAACCACTGTGCAACCAGGGCTCCTTAATGCAAGGTAAACCCATTGCCATTGAGTCAATTCCAACTTATAGTGACCCTATAGGACAGAGTAGAACTGCCCTATAGGGTTTCCAAGGAGCGCGTGGTGGATTTGAACTGCTGACCTTTTGGTTAGCAGCCAAACTCTTAACCGCGATGCCACCAGCGTTTCCTAATGCAAGGTAGTAGCCTCAAATCCAAAATACCAAATGAATCCCAAACTGTTTTTAATCATAAGCATTTATTTAAAGATGAAATATTAATTTCCAAGTAATGAAGCAATTCTGTAATATACTTTATTTTGAAAAATGAATTCTTGGCCATAAATTCTAGGAGAGGGTCATGGGAAAGGACACTCCATATAAGAGTTCTTTCATGTGTCTGGAGGATCAGGTCTTTATCTTTAGGAATTCTTTTTGTACCTAGTTTATAACTATATGAAATAGGTCTTATAAATGCTTGTCAAATGAATATATGAATAGCATCATATTTTTATCCTATCTCCTCTCCTTTTCTGAATGTTAAATTAAGATCTTGGAAGGTATGATGGCTAAGAGAGCAGCCTGGCTCTCAAACACTGAATCGACGTTCTTTTCTCTCTGCCTACTATTTTCATTCTCACTGTCCTGATTTTGCATCTTGGTGCCTGCTGCCAGCTCACAAGTATGGAAAATCCTAGATTTCCTCAAAAATTAATAAAGAAATTAATTAAAATTTTCCTTAGAAATTAAAGAGTGCTCATGATTTTAAAAAACCCGTAAAGAACAGGAAAGTCTTGACTGACTGTAAAATAATCATACGATTGGTGATAATTTTTATTAATTTGCAGGAGGATTGTAAGATTCTCTCTATGGCTATTCTAAAGTCATTGGACTTGGCTGGAGCTGAGTAAAAGGAGCATGGCGGTATCATTTCTAAGTCTTCAGTCTCAACCTTCAATTTAGCTAGCACTCAAGGCCTCAGGAATCCCTGGTGGAGTAGTGGTTAAGAGCTACATCTGCTAACCGAAAGGTTGGCAGTTCAAATCTACCAGGCACTCCTGGGAAACTCTAAGGGGCAGTTCTACTGTGTCCTATAGGGTCACTATGAGTTGGAATTGACTTGACAGCAATGGGTTTGGTTTGTTTTTTTTTTTTCAAGGCCTCAAGTGAAAATCTCTGAAGTTCTCCCCCTTTACAAAAGTAATTTCTGAGTCTCCGTTTCCTTGTTTGTAAAAAGGAAAGTGTTGGACTAAGTGATCTCTAGAGTTACTTTTAGGTCTAAAAACTCCACTGTCCTTGACCCTATCCTACCCAGTCCTTTGTTGTTGTTGTTGCTCTGTTCTAATAGCACCAGGGACTGGAAAGAGTCAGGCATTGGGCTGTGGGGTCCAGGATTAACATGAAAGTGGACACTGGTGAGAAGGAGGAGGAGACATGAGTGTTTTATTATTTCATATTCATGTGAACTCTTCAACAGCACTTGTAGAGTTCTGTGATTCTTTTCCCTGTGATTGCCTATATTGTGGGCCACATCCTTGCCATGAATGTCTGTCTCCTTGCTGTGGAAACCAGCCAAGATACATCATTGACCACCTGCTCACTTTCTTACACAAGGCAACTCCCTAGAATTATTTTCTTTGCTTTCTCCTCCTGCTGGTTTATGGCTTTCCTTTATGTGGCAATAAAACTCTTGGAGCGTCCTCTTAGGAAGGAATTAATGCCACTTAAGTATATTTCCATTAGCTGCCCTTTGATGGTTCTGTTTAAAAATAAAAGAGGGAGCTGGGGCAGCTTGGTTCTTATTGAAATTTTCCTTCCCTTTGCTTTAAAGTTACCACTTCTCAGAAACTCTTAGTTACCCTCTGTCTTTGTTATCTAGTGCTGCTATAACAGAAATACCAAACAAACAGAAATTTATTTTCTCGTAGTTTAGAAGGCTAGAAGTCCAAATTCAGGGTGCCAGCTCTAGGGGAAAGCTTTCTCTCTCTGTTGGCTCTGGAGGAAGGTCCTTGTCTCTTTGAGCTTCTGCTCCTGAATGATCTTCATGTGGCTTGGCATCTCTCTTCCCCCATCTCTGCTTAATCTGCTCTTTTATATCTCAAAAAAGATTAACTCAAGATACACCCTACACTACTCCTGCCTCATTAACATAACAAAGACAACTCATTCCCAAATGGGATTATAACCACAGGCATAGAGGTTAGGATTTACAACACATTTTTGAGGGACATAGTTCAATCCATAACACACTTCAAGAGAGCTTTGCTAACAATTAAAAGAAGAAAGGTCTGGGAAATACCATCAGAAGACAAGCTCACCATTTTTCAGTAATAGTTTCCCCATTGGTAAGGTATTTGCATTATAAAGAGGCCCAGCCCTGCCTATGTGAGCTTTCCTTATGTTCCTTTAAATATCAGAAAGTGTGTCAGAATTTCAAAAGAGCAGAACAGGATCTTGTTCTCACCCTAAGAGCAAGCAGATTAGGGATCCATTGTCATGATCTCATTTCCCTACTTCGTGTAGTCTGCAATTTATTTTTACTTTCTCCACACTTTATATTTTATTTATTCATCTGAATCTCATATTTAATGTGTGTCATCTTTGGGACGGAACATCCTATGAGGTTCAGTTTCCTCTTCTCATGGAGTGCTCGTGGTGCAGTGGTTAAGCGTTGGGCTGCTAACCAAAAGGTCAGCAGTTCGAATCCACCAGCCACTCCTTGGAAACCTAATGGAGCAGTTCTACTCTGTCCTATAGGGTCGCTATGCATTGGAATTGACTTGATGGCAATGTTTTTTTGCTTAATCCTGAGCCTGACACTGGCCTCTCTGTGGCCTTGGGTAAGTTACTCAGCGTCTCTAGGCTCCTGGCTTCTCTGAGGTAACAGTGATAGAATCTGGATATTGAGGAAATTTTTTCCCAAAGAGAGGCACTACTGTCATGGAAAGAACTACTAGAATGAGCTCTGTTCTTTTATTCATTTTGCTTGCTTAAAAATGAAGCTAACCAGATGATATGCAATCAGGATTGGGGTAGTGTCACCATGACCTGTTCCACTGAGGTCATTAACACATTCCATTTTAGTTTTCCTGTTTATCTCATTTGACAAACAGATTTTGAACCACTGTGCTAGGAACTATGGAGGATTTAAGCATGACTAGGATGCCACTTCTGCTTCAGTGGAAATCCAAGGCAAAGATTGTTGTTTTAGTTGCTGTTCCGACTCTTTGTCACCGCACGTGTGTAGAGTAGAACTACTCCATAGGATTTCCAAGGCTATGATCTTTCTGAAGCAGATCACCAGGCCTATCTTCCAACGCACCTCTGAGTGGGTTTCAACCACTAACCCTTCAGCTACTAGTTGACCGCTAAACCATGTGCATTACCCAGACACCTAGGCAAAGATAGACACATATGAAAAAAATACAAAGACACTGGTCATGCTTCCTTTTCCCATCAGGCTTTCAGTTTTCCTTTTTCTGCTCTACATGCTTCTTTTCTTTCATTGTCCTTTCCCATCTCCATGTCTAATTCCTTTGCTCTTTCCCAGGTCTCTGATTTCCACCTAGTGCAAACCAGTCCATTGTAAACCTGGGCCGGAATAAAGACTAATGTTTTTCAAAATCATAGTGTGTTAAAAAGAGAAACGGAGACTTCCAGCAAAATGGCAGTCTAGGTAGAAGCACCATGCTGTCCCTCCACAGTAAAGTTCCGAAAAACTAAGCCAAACAGAGAAAACAGCAATCCTGAAACCCTAAAACATCAAATGAAGAGATAAAGAACTCAACCAAGCAACAAATGGAGTGAGAAAACTGACAGAGAACGGAGAGTGAGGACAGATTCATTCAGAGGTCCCCTATCAGCTAAATCAGCGCAGATCTGCTATCTTGGACTCCTATCAGAGACCAGCAAATAGGGGGTAGAGGAAAGCAGCTTAACGGAGCTTCCAGCAGGAGACAAAACAACTGGTAATTTGCGATATATGCTTTTCCACTGTCTACCCTCCTTTACCCCCACTCGGCCTCCTCTGCTTCCCGCGGCCACAGTCTCTTGGCCAGGAAGCACTGGCTGCTTGGATTCCACCGGCCTGCACTGGCTGGCTCCCTGAATGCCATTTGTTGGCTGCTGGTGTTGCTTTTTTCCACTTCTTTTGATTTCTTCCTTACCTATCACCACCTCCCCCTCCTTTCGCTCAAATACCTGGTTCCATGAACCATCTTAACTTCTTCCTGAGGGGCTGCGGAGCTCCGTTGGAGTATGGAACTGCTTCCTGGTCTGGGCTGCCATGCTGGTGGGATCCCAGGGCTTTTGTTTGTTTGTTTGTTTTGAATTGTTTGTTTGTTTTCTTTTCCTTTTCTCGAGTTGGGAGCCTGTTCTGGCTGGGCAGTGCTACACAGCTTGGGACCTAACCCCTCAGCTTGCGCAGACGCACAGAGGGATCCCTGAGAACATTTCTTTTTTTTTGTTTTTTTTTTTTTTTTTCTGTTTTTTGGGGGGCTTTTGTTCTTTTTTTTTAAATTTGTTTTGTTTTCTTTTCCCTCTTGTTCCCTTTTTGTCTTTCTTCATTATTCAGTTTCTCGTCTCTCTATACCTTCTTTGTCTTCCTGTTCCCTGAATACCTGGCCCTGAATACCTCTACGCCTTCTAGCCAGGCTGTACTGCAACACCTGGGAACAACTTTCCCAGACCTCGTAGCTGCACTGGTGGGATCCCTGGGAGCTTTGCTGTTCTTTTTTCATTCTAATTTTTATTTAATCATTCTTTTCTTTTCTTTTTCTTCTTCTTCCCCTTTTTATTTTTCTCCATGTCATAGTCTCTCATCTCTCCACTCCAACGGCAAGCTCCCCAGCACTCTTTCTGTTTGTATGTTTTTGGCCCCTGTTCCTCTCTCCTCTCTCTCATATCCATCTTAGCTCCACACATAACAATCTCCCCCCTCCATCCTGCCTACCTGCACCATGTGCTTAACATCACACCACCAAGCAGCACAGGTACGGCCTACTGAAATCTGCACTGATTACCGACCTGCCCTGGTGGCTGTTGTAAGTGCCACAAATAACCCATCCCAGCAACTCCTCTTCAGTTAGACCTGCCCTGCTGTACCATACCTGAGTGACTGACCGTGACAATTGGAGAAGGAGGCGAAAAGTATCGTGCCCACAGATGAGCAAACAACAAAGAACACACAGCCCACCTGCTCAGACATAGCCAAATTTTTTAAAAAAAGGAGGAAATAAACAATTCTACAATCAATAAATGAGAAAAATAACTACTGAATGCCCCGAAGACAGCAGACAATATCAAAACATTTACAAAAACAGGACAGGATAGTTCCCGTAGGTGTCCAAAATAAAACACCAGATGACTTTCCAGTGGAAGAAAAGGCATTAGAACTGCCTGATAGGAAATTCAAATTCTAGTACTCAGAATTATCCAAGAGTTGAAGCAAAAACAGACAAAAATGAGGAAAAATAGACAAATTAATGGAAGAATTCAGGAAAACAATGCAGGAGCAAAATGCCAAAATAAATTCACAACTAGAAATTATACAAAGACAACAGTTAAAAATCCAAAAGATAAACAACAAGATTTCAGAAATGGACAGTGTCATAGTAGGGCTGAGGAGCAGATTTGACATGGTGGAAGACAGAATCAGTGGAATTGAAGACAAACATTTGGATGCAACTCCGTTCAAGGAAAACTCAGAAAAAAGAACAAAGAAAAATGAAGAGACCCTGAGAGTTATGTGGGATACAATCAAAAGCAAAAATCTGTGAGTGATTGGAGTTCCAGAACAGGGGGAGAAAACAGAAAACACAGAGAGGATCATTGAAGAACTGCTGACAGAAAACTTCCCCAATATCATGAA
>NW_004443991.1:335160-390056 GCF_000243295.1 Trichechus manatus latirostris | reverse complement strand
GGCTACCACCACTGACTGCTCTGACAGGGACCACAACAGAGGGTTCTGGACAGAGCTGGAGAAGATGTACAACAAAATTCTAACACACACAAAAAAGACCAGATTTACTGGCCTAAAGGAGACTGGAGAAACCCCGAGAGTATGGCCCCAAACACCCTTTTAGCTTAGTGATGAAGTCACTTCCAAGGTTCACCGTTCAGCCGGGGAGTGGACAGCCCCATAAAACAAAACAGGACTAATGAGGCACAACAATACAGGGACAAGGGCTAGAAGGCAGAAGGGGACAGGAAAGCTGGTGATAGGGAATGCAAGGTTGAGTAAGGACAGTGTTGCTGTGTAGTGAGGTTGTTAACCGTTGTCATAGGGCAACATATGTACTAACTGTTTAACCAGAAACTATTTTGTTCTGTAAATCTTCAACTAAAGTCAGAATAGCAGCACACTTGGATAAGCATAGTTGATGTCACTGAACTGTGCATGTAGAAATTTTTGAAATGCTGTATCCTTGGCTATGTATATTTTCACCAAAAAAAAAAAAAAAGATTGAGAAGGGAGAGGCTTGACATGTTGTAGGGTTGTTAACCAATGTCATAAAACAATATGTGTACTGTTTAATGGGAAACTATTTGTTGTGTAAACCTTCACCTGAAGTACAATTAAAAAAAGAGAGAAACTGAGGGCCAAATTGACAGATTCCTCTGAGTGCATAGAAAATTCACAAAGGTCACTGGCCATCGTAAGATATACCTAAAAACAGATAAAAGAAATAATGTGGAGACACAGTGACCATGAAATTGAGCCGATCCCCCTTTGTGACAAAGACATCTGTTAACCATAAATTAGCTCAAAGTTTATTTTATGCAAAGAATTTAACCTTAGATAGTTCCCTGGCTTCCTGAGAGATAATCCTTGGAGTTCCCTGAATAATTAAGCAATCTTTATTGTTTTAAAACCTCCAACTACACATGAATATTTGTGCAAATGAATGGGGGAGCCAGCCAGGCCAGAGACCACCTAGTAACTAGATACCGGCTGATCGCAGTAAGGGGGGACGTGGTTCAATCTTATTAAAATTAGCCAATGGTTAATTTTCAATTTTATTTGCTCCTCTTCTCCTTAAAGACTTCATTATAACAAGCCTGCTTTGAGCCATTTTTTTTTTTTTAGAAACAAAATGATCTCCCTGTATGCGTATAGATTAACTGCTCCAATAAATCTATTATGGATTGAATTGTGTCTCCCAAAAATATATGTTTAAATCCTAACCTCTATGCCATGGTTGTGATCTCATTTGGGGATGGGTTGTCTTTGTTATGTTAGTGAAGCAGGGTTAGTTTAGGGTGTATCATGAGTCAATCTCTTTTGAGATATAAAAGAGATTAAAGGCAAACTAGCAAGCTGACATAGGGGAAGAGAGTTGCCAAGCCACATGAGGATTGCCTAGGATACAAGGATCTTTCTCCAGAGCCAATAGAAAGAGAAAGGCTTCCCCTAGAGCCAGCACCCTGAATCGGACTTCTAGCCTCCTAAACTGTGAGAAAATAAATTTCTATTTGTTAAAACCACCCACTTGTGATATTTCTGTTATAGCAGTACCAGATAACTAAGATAGAATTTGGTACTGGCAGAGTAGGGTACAGATACCTAAAATGTGGAAGATACCTAAAATGTGGAAGCAGTTTTAGAACTGGGTAATGGGTAGAGGCTAGAAGAGTATTAAGATGCCTAACAGTAAAATCCTAGATTGCCTTGAAGAGACTGTTGGTAAAATTATGAGCCTCAAATGTGATTCTGATGAGGGTTCAAAAGGAAGTGAGGAGAGCTACAGAGAAAGTCTCTATTGTCTTAGAGAATACATATGACAGCAGGAACAGAATGTTTCTAGAAATGTGGACGTTAAATGTGTTTCTGGTGAGACTTTAAAAGAAAATGATGAACATATGATTGGACAATGGAGGAAGGATGATGCTTTTTATGCAGTGGCAAAGAACTTGTCTGAATTATGGGCAAATGTTTGGCAGAAGATAGAACTGGTAAGTGATGAATTTCGATATCTGGCTGATGAGATTTCTAAGCAAGATCTTAAAGGGCGATGTGGTTTTTCCTTGCCACTTACAATAAAATATGCAGGAAAGAGATGAACTGTGCAAAATGAAAACAGAACTTAAAGATTTGGAAAATTCTGTTGTACAAACTCAGGACACATGTTCTAGAATGTACACCAAGGACATAGCTACACAATCTTTTGTTAAAGAGATTAAGCCTGTGACTGATGGATCTCACCAACTACCACAGCAGAAAATCTATCAGCTTAGGCTGAAGGGGACAGATAAGAACAAAAGGAAAGAATGCTGTCTGCATATTGAATGCTATAGGCAGGAAACAGGCCAAAGGAGCTACACCTGTTGTCCTCCAAGAAAAGAAAAGGATCATCCCTGGAGCAGCTTGGAGATCAGCAGAACTGTTGGAAGGAGCACTGGAAGCAGGGCCTTCTTGATTTCAAAGGGTGGGGCCATGGTCTACTGGATCTGAAAGAGTTGGAAGGTTGCCAACTCGATTCTGGAGTGTGGGGCTGCCATGCCCAAGAGACAGAAGAATGGGACCTGCCGGAGCTGAGGGGATGAGGTCGCTACTCAGATGGAGTAGGACAATGGACCACCTAAAGCTGAGGGAGGCAGCAGAGCTGTCATCCCAATGGGCCTGGAAGGTGGAGCTGAAGCCCAGGGCCTAGGGGCCTCCACTCAGAATCCAAAGGATGTGGCCAACACCCAGAGTCTGGTGGGTAGTGCCATTTACCAGATGGTCTCAGAGAACAGAGGATTATTTTCAAGCCTTGAGAGCAATGCAGTTTGTTCTTCTGGGTTTTGGACTTGCTTAGTGCCTGTTATCCCTTCTTTTCCTCCAATTTCTTCCATTTGTAATGGAAATGTCTACCTTGTGCCTGTTCCACCATTGTACTTTAGAAACAGATAACTTGTAGTCTAGATTTCACAGGTTCACAGAGGAAAAGGAATTTCACCACAGGATGGAATATGCCTAAAGTCTCACCTATATTTGATTTAGAGGATTCAGAAGATGAGATTTTGGACTTGGAGTTTATTTAAGAATTTTGGGATAATGTGATGGGGTAAATATGTGTTGCATGTGGTAAGGACATGATTCTGGGGGGCCAAAGTGTGGAATGTTATGGATTGAATAATGTCCCCCAAAAAACATATGTTGTAAATCCTAACCTCTATGCCTGTGGTTATAATCCCATTTGGGAACGGGTTGTCTTTGTTATGTTAATGAGGCAGGAGTAGTGTAGCATGTATCTTGAGTCAATCTCTTTTGTGATATGAAAGCGTAGATTAAGCAGAGATGAGGGAAGAAAGATGCCAAGCCACATGAAGATTGCTGAGGAGCAGAAACTGAAAGAGACAAGGACCTTCCTCCAGAGCTGACAGAGAAAGCCTTCCGCTAGAGCCAGCACCTTGAATTTGGCCTCGTAGCCTCCTGATCTGTGAGAAAAATTTCTGTTTGTTAAAGCCACCAATGTGTGGTATTTCTGTGCTAGGTAACTAAGACAAACCCTATGTACTTTCATTTCTTTGTACTTTGATTATTTTTTTAAAAGAGGGACCCATGAATCAAAATTGTCCCTCCTCCTCACTGAATTTAAAGACAGACTTCTTGTAAGCAAGGAGAAAGTGCTCATGTGGTATGACTGTTGCTGTTGTTGTTAATTGCCAATGAGTTGGCTCTTATGCGTGGTGACCTTATGCATAAAAGAGTGAAATGTTGCTTGGTTGTGCACCATCTTCATGATCTTTGATATGGTATGATTAAGGTGGCATTTAAAAGTACCCATCCCTACCTAGAACCAAAAGATCCTCAACAAGATGGATTGACACAATAGCTGCAACAATGGACTCAAAATAGCAATGATTATGAAGATGCAATAGGACTGGGCATCAGCTCTTTCTGTTGTACATAGGGTTGCTATGAGTTGGAACCAACACGACAGCACGTAACAACAACAATAGGTTTGCCATGTGCCTGAAATTTCTATTAAAGTACCAGATCCTGGAAAAGCTAATAGACTGGAAGGTTTTTATGACAGATGACTGACCCATATGGAGAATAGGGCTCCAGGTACTGGGACTCAGGGTATTTAGCAGCATGTGTCCTGAGGTAGTCTAGGAGGCCTGAGTGGGTTGCCCTGGTTGGGAATAGAGAGTAAGGCACAAAGTAATGGGCATCTAAGGGAGTGCAGAGACATGAGATGAAGGCCTGAAGCTCAGCCTTGCCAGGAAACCTCTCTAGCAGCAAATGGGGAGAGAGGCTGGTCATGATGGTATGATTGATTGGCATCTACCACGTCACCACAGATGTTAGTGTGTTCAAGAGGGATCCCCTGCAGGCTGGCCTCCCAGGAAAATTGACCTCCCACAGAGCTCAATGAAACTGGCTAAGATGTGCTTCAGATGAACAATCCTGGTCATCTTCAAGGCTGGGACCCAGCCCTCCCTTACCCCGCCATGCCAGGGGGGAGGCTGGAGCTTCCCCAGACATGCACACCAAGGGGCAAATCCTGCCACCAGCTTACCACTTTATACACCTGGAGTTGCAAGGCTTGGACTCCAGCTCCCAGATAGAAGAGGGGCTGGTGACACGATTGTTGAACGGCCAGAAGAGGGCTGGAGCTAAGGTTCTGCCAGGTCACATTGCTATTTTATCTTAGCCTCTGATCACAGCAGGGGAAGGGCTGGTGCTTTCCTAGTCATGCAGTTTATAAGCCTTTCAGGCCAAGAGGCAGGGTCCTTCTCCTGGAGTCATTTTTGTGCACAACCCTAGCCTGGCGCGTGCCAAGGACAACAGGAGACCCTCATACCTGCTACTGCTTCTCTGTCTGTAAATTTTTCCAATAAACACTATTTGGCCACTTGCCTTTGCACAGCAAACTCTAGATTCTACCCCAGTGCTTTACTTGGAGATTAGAACTCTAAGAGATGAAGACTTCAGGGAAATGCTCTCACCTGTTAATTAACTAATTGATTGATCCATCCATTCAACATGCTTCAGTACTTAGCAAGTGCCAAGCACTGTGCCAGGTGCTCAAGACACGACCATGTCAATGAGTGGAGAATGAGGTCCCTGTTCTTCAATGACTCAGTCTAGAGGGGCTGTCTGGCTGAGGAGTTCTGCTCATCCTCGCTCCCTGCATCACTTTCCATCTCTGTGAAACTAGTAACAGGGAAACAGTTACCTCCTCCTCATGTGTTGGGGCTGACTGGCTCACTTTGATGATAACTGCCAGCATTTTACAATCTCACACTGGCTCCCCTCCATCTCCCAGTGTGAGATTAGGCTTCTTCAGTACTTCAGTCCTTGATGTGTATCCATAAACAACAAACTTATTTTAGTATCAGTCTGAACGACACTTGCAAAGAATGCAAATAAAAGACATTGCATGGCAAATATAAATAACCTTTGAATTATCTCTATGAGTGTCTGGCCTTATACAGAAGCACATTGATAAAAAGAATGGGATAGCTATAAAAACTGAGGCTGACAAGAAATTACTAACTCAGCACGCTATCTGGCATATAATGATATTCTGGACTTTCACAGGGATCATACTAGCTTCTTATTGTCCAGCTCTACTTGTTCTAGCTTCTACCAAAATCAGATGATACCACAATGGTGAAGAAAATTCCTTTTTATACATGTCTGTCATCCACCTAACTTACCTACCTATCTACCTGCCTATTTACTCATCTTCCAATCTGTTATTTCTCTCCCGATTTACCTAGAGTTATCAATCTAGGCCAAGCAGTACAGACAGACAGACACACACACACATACACACACACACAAACCAGTTTCTGTGAAGTCGATTCTGACTCATGGCAACCCCATGTGTGTCAGAGTAGAACTGTGCTCCATAGGGTTTTCAATGGCTGATTTTTCAGAAGTAGCTTGGCAGGCCTTTCTTTGGAGGCATCTCTGGGTGGACTTGAACCTCCAACCTTTTGGTTAGCAGCTGATTGTGTTGACTGTTTGCACCACCCAGGACTCCACAGAGACACAAAGTTAGTTATTTACTTGGGTATAGAAAAGGGAATTTAAGCATCTGTTAAAGGATCTTTTGGATCAAACACATAAAATGTAACAACATTTTACAATTTACATGAGGCTTTTCCTTCAAAGAGCTCAAATTGCTACAAAGTTACTTTTAAAATAAAGATCCTATGTGAACAGAAATTATAATAGCTTGAATTATAATTTATTTTGTGTCTTGTCAGATTCATGGAACCCATAGGCGTAAATCACACTAAAGTGCAGTGGAATCTTGTTAGAGGAGGGCTTGGGTCACTCCTGGCTACCATTGTTCTTAAGGTCTGGAATCTCCTGCTCACTGTGATATGGAAGCCAGGAATTATCTGTAGCCCATGACACTGGCACTGTTTTTGTTGTTAGATGCCATTGAGTAGATTTCTGACTCAGCAAATCCATGTGACAGAGTAGAACCACCCCATAGGGTGTCTGTCATGGATTGAATTATGTCCCCCCAAAAATGTGTAGGTCATGATTCCCAATATTGTATGACTGTGTAATCTGATGTGATTTCCTTATGTGTTGTAAACTCTATCACTATGATGAGGTTATACTGATGAGGTCTACAAGATTGGATAGTGTCTTAATCCAATCTTTTTTGAGATATAGAAGAGAGAAGCAAACAGAGACACATGGGAACCTCATACCACCAAGAACGCAGTGCTGGGAGCAGAGCGTGTGCTTTGGACCTGAGATTCCTGCGCAGAGAAGCTCCCGGACCAAGAGAAAATTGATGACGTGGACCTTCCTCCAGAGCCGATAGAGAAAGCGCTCCCCTGGAGCTGATGCCCTGAATTTGGACTTGTAGCCTACTGGACTGTGAGAGAATAAACTTCTGTTTGTTAAAGCCATACACTTGTGGTATTTCTGTTAGAGCAGTGCTAGATGACTAAGACAGTGTCCTAGGCTGTAATCTTTAAAGGAGCAGATTGTCAGGTCTTTCTCCCTTGGAGCTGCTGGGTGGGTTAGAACCATCAAACTTTTGGTTAGCAGCTGAACTTTTAACCACGGCACCACCCAAGCTCCTTGACACTGGCACTAACCCATTGCCATTGAGTTGATCTGGGCTCATACCAACCCTATAGGACAGAGTGGAACTGCCCCATAGGGTTTCCAAGGAGCAGCTGGTAGTTTCCAAGGAGCAGCTGGTAGATTTGAACTGCCAACCTGTAAGTTAGCAGCCAAACTCTTAACCATGGCCCCACCAGAGCTCCTTAACACTGACACTAGACCAAAAAAACAAAAACAAAAAACCAAACCTGTTGCTGTCGAGTTGATTCTGACTGATAGGGACCCTATAGGACAGAGTAGAACTGCCCCATAGGGTTTCCAAGCACAGCTGGTGGATTTCAACTGTTGACCTTTTTGGTTAGCAGCCAAGCTCTTAACCACCAGGGATCCATACTGGCACTAAAACCAAAACCAAACCCACTGCTGTTGAGTCAATTTCAACTCATAGCGACCCTATAGGAAAGAGCAGAACTGCCGCATAGGGTTTCCAAGGAGCAGGTGGTGGATTCAAACGGACAACTTTTGGTTAGCAGCCAAGTTCTCAACCACTGCTCCACCAGGGCTCCTATATGTTAATTGAAGCCTGTTATTCTTAACAATTCATTGAACAAATATTTAGTGAGGGCTGTTATGGATTGAATTGTGTCCCCCAAAAATACATGCATTGTAAATCCTTATCCCTATACCTGTGGTTGCAAGGAGACCTTGTGATGAAGGGCTTAAGCGGTTGGCTGCTAACTGAAAGGTCAGCAGCTCAAACCCACCAGCTGCTCCATGGGAGAGAGATGTGGCAGTCTGCTTCCATAAAGATTACAGCCTTGGAAACCTATGGGGCAGTTCTACTCGTTCATATAGGATTGGTAGGAGTTGGAATAGACTATAAGGCAATGGTTTTTGTTTTGGTTTGGGATACCTGTGGTTATAATCCCATTGGAGAATGGGTATTCTTTGTTATGTTAATGAGGCAGTATTAGTGCAGGGTGTGTCTTGAGTCAATCTCTTTTGAGATATAAAAGAGCAGATTAAGCAGAGATGGCAGAAGATAGATGCCATGCCACATGAAGATCACCAAGGAGCCAAGGAATAATAGAAGCTGAAAAGAGACAAGGACCTTCCCCCAGAGTAGACAGAGAGAGAGAGCCTTTCCCGGGAGACGGCACCCTGAATTTGGACTTCTAGCTCCTAAAGTGTGAGAAAATTTCTATTCAGTAAACCTACCCACTTGTGTTATTTCTGTTATAGCAGCACTAGATAAGTAAGAAAAGGGCTTAGAATGTTTTAAGCACCGCTAGACTCTGCTGGGGGTATTGGTGGTTCAGTGGTAGAATTTTCGCCTTCGGTGCTGGAGACCCTGGTTTGATTCCCGACCAATGCACTTCATTAGCAGTCACCACCTGTTTGTCAGTGGAGGCCTGCATGTTGCTCTGATGCTGAGCAGGTTTCAGTGGAGGTTCCAGACTAAGATGATCTAGGAAGAAAGGCCTAGTTCTGAAAGAAAGGCAATCTAGTTCCAAAAATCAGCCAATGAAAAATCATATGGATCACAATGGTCCAATCCACAGCCAATCATGGGATAGGCTCAGGAGACCAGGAAGCATTTCATTCCATTGTGCACGAGGTCACCATGAGTTGGGAGCTAACAACAACAACAACAACAACAACAACAACAACAAAAAGAGGCTCTGTTAGCAATAACCATGTTAAAAGCAACAAACTTGGAATGAATGTTTACCAACAAACTTGGAATGAATGTTTACCAAGTATCAGGCACTGTACTGGGTGCTTTACTTAAATGATCCCATTTAAAACAGCCCCAACAACACTGAGAGACTGGTACTAGGATTACATGCATTTTGCAGACAAGGAGATGAGGGTCCAAAGAAGCTAAATAACTTGCCCAAGGTTGCCACACAGCTAGGAGGTAGCACACCACGATTTGGATCTGACAGTCTATTTCCAGAGGCCTCACTTTCTAAGACTATTCTGGATTAAAGCTACTAAAAGAGTCTATGGCATCAATATTTCAAGGAGTCGTTCAACTAAGTTAAAAAGTTATCACTAAGACCATTATTATATTTGGGTTGCTTGTCTCCTTTAGTACTAATATTGCCAGGAAAGCCAGCAACCCTCCTCTCCACGTGCTCAAGCCCCATCCACACAGAGCAAATGTCTGAGGGAGATCATGGAGAGTGTAGTCAGGGGTCTCTTCTTCCCTCCAGTGACCCCGAATCCTCTTTGGCATGCCCATCCCACTGCCCAGGATTTCTTGCTGAGACCCTCCACACAGATGTGCCCTTTTTAAAGCCACATGTTGGACTTCCTGAACTTCTCCCCTGATTAAAAAATAAAGCATGTGGGATCTGCTAGGTAACAACCAAATAATTTAACAATCCAATTATTGGAAGGTATTTGTTGTATTAATGGGTTACTCCTCCAGGATTAAACATTTGTCTTTGAATAGGCTTGCGGTCACCCCTAGGAGGAAATACTGATGAGGAAACCCAGATGTGTGAGGATCATTCAGAAGATCTTTGAGGAAGATGGCCTCTTCATGCCCCTTGGATCACACCACATGGGCGCCTCATCCCCAGAGAGGAGACAAGCTAAGATTCCTTGTGCATCTGTCTAGTGCCATGTTAGCATCTTCACAGTTTATACTCTGGGATTTTCACAGATGAAATCTCAGAAGAGGCTCTGGCTTACTCTTACTCTCACCTGTGCAGAATTACCACAAATCACAAACCCAGCTCGATGAGCTAGAAAGGTTCCAGCTCAAACATGCCTGTTTTATAGAAAGAACACTAGGCTTGAGGAGTATTATTTTAAATCAAGTTTACTCTACTTGGTGTCTTCTTGGTCAGAGTTTGTCAAAGGATACTTCTTTGCCTCACCTGAGTAATGAAGGTCATTATGAACCCCTGAGACACCGAAATATCCCTGGAAATCACTTCTGAATCATTACATTCAACCTGGTGGTGCTAAAACTATACTTTTAGTTAGCGTTAGTACATTTTATAATATTATAAGTAATTTAATATTGGTAATCTCTAAGCTCTGTGAGAGAAGGGACCTGGCCTGTCTCATTCACTGTGCTGTTCCCTCACTGGCTGGCACATAGTAGGCACAAAAAAATGTGTAGAATGAATGACTGAGTGGATGACACCAGGGATTGCAATCGCTGTTCTCTAAGTATGAAGCTGTTTCTCGTGTGTGGCGTGCACTGCCCTAGGGGGAAGCACCTCTCTTCTTCCTTTTGTTGTTACCAGGTGGCACATGGCAGGTCATTGGCTTTTATTTCTGCATTCTCCAGGGCACATAGTAGTTAATATGGATAAGATTGTAGGCAATGCTGATGAATCTCTTTAAAAAGCAGGCAATGCCGTTTTGGCATATAATCTAGCAACACACCAAGATTATGAATAGAGGTCTCCTGAGTGAAGCTGCAGTGACCCTCCAAAGTCTATGCCGACGAGTCCTCCTTTTCCAGCAGCATGTGAATGGAATGCAGGCTGCCAAGGAGGCAGAGAGTGGAATGGCTGCCCTGTTTGTATTAATAAAGAAAAACATCGCCAATCCAGTTTCCCTGGCGAAAGGACAGTATGTCAAGTTAGCCTCAAAGCTCTGGTGTTCTGGAAAGTGCTGGGAGAACAGGGTAAGGACTGACATAAATTGAATGCCTACCACATGCCAGGCCATGCTTTAGGTGCTTGCCATACATCATCTTATTCAATTGTGATAACAATCCTGTAAAGTGTTATCACTTTTTTTGTTTTAAACAGATGAGGAAATACTCAGAATATTGTGTTATTTGCCTTACTTCATGTAGCTGATATTGGCAGAGCTAGGATTTCAACTTCTTTCTTATGCCAAATGCTGTGCTTTTAATACCAAAGACACCACAAAAACAACCAAGATACAACAAAAGCCTCTTGTGGACTATTAACTTGGGTTAACCAAACTCTGTTTTGAAATGCAAGTACTTTTTGATAGGGTTAACCTAGTAAACTGGTCACACATACGAAATAATTTTGATAAGATTAACTTTTACCTGTTCTGTAACAGGAAACCCTGGTGGTGCAGTGGTTAAGAGCTACAGCTGCAAATCAACAGGCAGGCAGTTCAAATCCACCATGAGCTCCTTGGAAACTCTATGGGGCAGTTCTACTCTGTCCTATAGGGTTGCTGAGTTGGAATCGACTTGATGGCAACGGGTTTGGTTTTTTTTTTTGTTTTTATTCTCTAACAGGGTTTCTGTGTGGTACAAACATTTAGTGAGCTCAGCTGACAACTCAAAGGTTGGCAGTTGGAGTCCACCCAGAGGTACCTCAGAAGAAAGGCCTGGAGATCTACTTCCAAAAAAATCAGGAGCATAATTCTACTGTGACACACATCAGGCCACCATAAGTCAGATAGACTTGATGGCAACCTGTAGTGGTGGTGTTCTCTAATAGAGATAATTATTCAGTGAGAAGGAACAACGGACAAGTTGGAACTGAGGGCTGGGCAGGTGGAGCATTCCTGAGGGTGTGACACCTGAGGAATGAGAAGCTATACGGTCGGGTGAGAGGTTTGGGGCTATGCTATGCTGGTGAGAAACAGCATAGCAAGGTGGTTACGTGTGTGGGATCTGGACCAGCCCCTTGGGTTTAAATGCTGCCTCTGCCATTCACAGTCTACGTGACTTTGGCCAAGTTTCTTACCTCGTGTACCTCACACACTTGTATAACATGGTGATAACTAGTAATACGTATTCTACTTGAGTGTTGTCAGGAGGGAGATTTTTCATATACAATGCTTGGTAACTTTTTGTTGGTAGCTGCTGTCAAGTTGGCTCCAGCTCACAGTGATCTTATTTATAACAGAATGAAACTTTGCCTGGTCCTGTGCCATCCTCATAATTGTTGGTATATTTGAACCCATTGCTGCAGCCACTGTGTCAATCCAGCCTGGTAGCTGTGTCCACTAGCCTGGTAGCTAGTGATTCATAAGTATCAGCTCTTGGTGTGCAACTGTCCATGCTACCTTAAGGTCCCACTCAGCCATCAGGAGATGAGTCTCATGTGGTCATTTTAGTATGTGTAAAATGAGCCCAGGTGGCTTGGTGCTTGATTGTGGGGAGAATTGTGCAAACAAAACAAAAAATGAATAGTCTCTTTTGCTGCTTTCTTTAGCTTTCTAGAGTTTGGGTTTGTGAGGCTCCATATCCAGAAATATAGGGCCTTTTTGGCTAAAAGGAACATTTATTTTGCCCTTAAAACTCTGCATTAATGTCACCAATTATGTTTTTAATTTGAACCTGAAATTGGATTAATAATATTCCAATCTCAATAAAATTTTCATTATGTGCAGATGAGCTAGCTTATGACAATCTCTTTCTATCACAGTCAAAAGGAGGATGGGGAGACAGTCCTTTCACAGGTCTCAGGATTTGAAATAATTCTTCTAGTGTTGGTTTCTCATGCTTACTCATTCTGATAACTAGGACTTGTCATTATTATTATTATCTTTACTTCTCACTCCTTTATTTCAGGACATCTGCTTGTCTTGTTTAACATCATGCATCTCCATGCTTCACCTGCGCGTGTGATTCAGAGGCTCTGTGGCAGGATGCAGTGTATGTTGATCTGCTTTTTGATAATCAGCTGAAATGGTGATGATGGGCGGCAGTGTATTTGTGTTGGAACAAAGCTTTCATCCTAATGAAATGTGACTTTATGAGAGAAACACTCCTAATCCTCTCACGTACTGAGCCAGGTCATCACGGGTAAATGGGAAGTATTTGAGGTTTCTTTCTTCTTCTTTTTTTTAAAAAACATGTTGGGTCCACCAGCTGTTACCAAGAGCATTAATAAAAATATTGTCAACTTAGAGTTATTGCTGTTCCTGAAGAAAAGATAAATATGTATTTTAAAATCTGGACACATGAGGGTTTAAAAAATATTGTTGTAGAGTTCTCCTGGCTACTTTTCCTTAGCTCTTTTCCAAGCTTTCGGCTGGAGAAACTTAAAAATGCCTTTGTGCCAAAGTTAAACATTAAATGAAAACCTTGTGTCTGAGGAGCTCCAGGATTAATAAAACGTGGTCAAATAGGTAAGATCTCAAATCATCAAAGAAAGAAATCACTAAAGGAGGATTCTACGTATTGAAAAGGTATCGCCGTCTGAGCTGAGGGAGAAAACTCACAGGGCAAAGATGGACCATGGCTTTTTTTGGGTTTGGTGGAGACACTGTCTCTTGGAAGGTATGATGGTATTACAACACGAATGGTTAACATGCTTGGCTATTAACAGAAAGATTGGAGGTTCGAGTCCACGTAGAGGAGTCATGGAAAAAAAGGCCTGGCCATCTACCCTAAAAAATCAGTCATTGAAAACTCTGTGGAGCACAGGTCTACTCTGACACACATGGGGTAGCCACGTGTCAGAATCAACTCACTGGCAACTGGTTTTAGTAAACAAATAAACAAAAGATTTGAAGGAGCCAAAAACAGTTAATGCCTCATACAAATCTGCGAGGCTTCTATTTATCTCGACTCTCCCTCCCCTTGAGGACGTTATCTTTACTTATCAGCATCACTGACTTCTGAAAGTCAAGTCCAATTATTTTACTGAATACAAATTTTAATAGCATCACGTTTTCCCTTGAAGTTTATAATTTTCTTTCTGGAGGAAAACACTAGGGGTGAATGAAGTACTGTTGAAGGATTAGTCAGTGAACCAGGAATCTGCAAGTTCAGTTTTCCTTTCACAGTTAATTGTAGTGATGATTTGCTTCCCAACCTTGAATGCACGGATTGGAAAAGCTGTCTGAGTTTCAGTTCTTCCATCCCAAGTGTGCTTCAGGGATGGGGGATCACATGCTGAGAGGCTGGTAGCATAGTAGAAAGAGCCTGTGGGCTGTGGAGTCTGAGCCACCTGATTTTGGATCCTGGTGCTGTCACTTACCAGCTGTGTTACCCCAGGAACCTCCATTTCTTAGCCTGGAGAATGGGAACAATCCTCCTTGTAGAGATCAAATTTGATAGCAAATGCCTGAAAGTTGCCTGGCAAAGAGCAGAAACTCAATAAAGGATAGCTACGTAGGGCCGCTATGAGTCAGAATTGACCTGACGGCAATGGGCTTGATTTTTTTTTTTTTTGATTATATAAACTTCATATAGCTCTGCATTCTTGCTATTACTATGGCTCCAGGATCCAAAAAGCAATGAGTTGCCATCGAGTTGACACCGACTTATGGTGACCCCATGAGTGCCAGAGTAAAACTGCACTGCACAGGGTTTTCCATGGCTGATTTTTCAGAAATAGGTCACCAAGCCTTTTTTCCTGGCACCTCTGGGTGAACTCAAACCTCCAGCCTTTCAGTGAGCAATCCAGTGCTTAATCATTTGCACCACCCAGGAATTCCTCCAGGATCCAATAGGATATTACTGTGTTTTTTGCAAATAACATACACCTTCTACATTTGTTTGCCAACCTTGCCCTCCCCCCTGAAGTATTTTTGTAAGCATGGTATGCTACTTTTTTTTTTACAGCAATGTGTTAAAAAAAAAAAAATTGGCACAGCGGCGCTTATAAAAATACCTCGCGGGGTAGAGAATGAGGTTAGTGAACAAAGGTAGAAGGCACACATTATTTGTGTAAGAATACAATATTATACATTTTACCAGCCAATTCTGGGATCTTCAGCACATCTGTAAGAAAAATCATTCTTAAAAGAAATAATTTGTTCTGAATTTGTTCAGCTAGCATCTGATGTATAAAAAATACCTGTGGTAATAGTCACTTTTAAGGATGTTTGGAACACTTTCCTGAAATAAAAATGTGATTTTGTGCTTTTGAGTAGGTATCAGAGGAGTAATCTGTTGTGTTGGGGAAGAGAAAGGTATTAAGTATATCTAGTACGAATAAGATGAAATGTTAATAAATTTAGGAAAAACACGTTCAAGCCAATGAGTCCTTGTGGAGAAGCAAACAAAAGAAGTAGGAGGAAACGATGAAATGTTAACATTCTTAGACTGGAGATCAACAACATGGATGTGACCTAAAATGAGTTAAAGGGCCAATTCAACATTACCCTGGTTACCATGCCAACAGGAACCTCTGCCTTATACTAACGATATTATAACGAGAAATCTACAAGTCAGTGAAATAAGCAGTAACTTCTTGTTGTGTGCTGTCCAGTCGATCCTGACTCATAGTGACCCTATAGGACAGAGTAGAACTACCCCATAGGCTTTCCAAGGCTGTAATCTTTACGGAAGCAGACTGCCACATCTTTCTTCCATGGAGTGGCTGGTAAGTTCGAAATGCTGACATTGGCTAACAGCTAAGTGCTTAACCACTGTGCCACCAGGGCTCCAAGCAGTAACTAGGTGGTACAAATTGTTAACATGCTTGGCTGCTAACCAAAATGTTGGAGGTTTGAGTCCACCCAGAGGCACCTCAGAAGAAAGGCCTGGGGATCTACTTCCAAAAAAATCAGCTACTGGAAACTCCAAGGAGCACAGTTCTACTCTGACACACATGCGGTTACCATGAATCTGAATCAACTCAATGGCAACTGGTTAGATATAGTAAAAGTGCTCCAAGCTTCACCTGGGAAGGGTTTGTACAGCAAAAGTTAAGATCATGAGGGAAGGAATCTGAACTCCAAAAAGGGTTTAAACTGGCTTGTATACTTCAGGACATCTTGGATATTGTAGTCCTGCTGTAATTCCCTCTGGCTTCGTTGTGGAAAATGTAAACAAAAAAAAATACACTTGTGGATTCCCATTGCATTACCTGTTCTACCAATTCCCTTGGCTGAATTGATGAGACACTGGTCTGGGAATGGTAGAATTTATTCCCTTGGTGTTTGTTGGTGTGAGTTTGGAGCAATTGTAGCCGACTAGAGCTAAAATTGATGTCCTTGCTCCTTGTTATTTTCAGAGGGTGAAGCCTGCTCACAGGAGAAAGGAAGCTAGTGAGTCAGCTAATCCTGTAATAGCCAAGACCCTGTCTCTGCGAGCTGTATTTTCTCCACGTGGCTGTTGCGCTAGCAGCACGTGGTGGCTAGTGCAGCGTTTATTATATTCTTTTATCTCTGGTGAAATCCTTTTAACTGTTATTATTAATTGTTCTCTTAATAACCATAAAGAGAAAATACGGTTAACTACTTTACCAATCCCTTAAAAAATGCAGCTATTCTATATGTTGAAAAATGCCCTATTTGTGCTTAAATTATGGGATGGTTTGGCATGATAGCTAACATTCACAGAGGACTATTTGCCGGACACTGTTCAAAGCACTTTACATTGATTAATTCAATTAATCCTCAGAAATATCCCCCTGGAATGGGAGCTAGTATCATCATCATTCTGACAAAGAAACCAAGGCACAAAGTGTTCAGATGACATGCCAAAGTCCCATAGCCAGTGTCTCAGGCTGGGTTCTCTGGAGAAGCATCTATATCTATATCATCTCTATCTATATCTATCTATCTATCTGTCTATAGAGAGAAAGAGATAGAGAGGTTTATCTCAAGGAAATGGTTCATGCTGTGTGGAGGCTGGGAAGTCCCAAAGTCCATGGGTCAGGCATTGGCTGGAGGCTTCTCCTGACTCACGTGGTTGCAGGGGCTGATGAACCCAGAATCGGCAGGTTAGATGGCAGGCTGCTGGCTCAAAGGGCTGCGGAAGCTGGTGAATCCCGAATTCGGCAGATCAAGTGACAGGCTGCTGGCTTAAGTCCCAAGAACTGGAGATCGGATGATGACGAGCCAGAAACAATTCAGAGCCAGCAAGCAAGCTTTGCCAGAACATCCATATATATTATTGGATGCAGGCCATACCCATGGGGAAACTCCTCTTACAAATGATTGGCTGATCACATCAGATCACATCATGGAGGATGACTACATCATTACATAACTGCCAAATTACATCATTACATAACTGCCAAACTACATCATTACATAACTGCTAACCACTGAGAATCATGGCCCAGCCAAACTGACACACAGGCTTAACCATCACAGCCAATAAGTAGCAAGGAATTTGTCTCCAGGGTCTAAGCACTTAACTAGTATACAATATCACCTCTTTAAATAGGGACTTTAAATATAGACCCTCATATGTATACACTTTCCATATTCATGCCCATCCACAATGATTGAATTTGGAATTCTTATACATATGCTGTTGTGCTTTTTATAGACATTCAACTGCCAGATTAAAACTCAGGCTTATTTGCAGTAAAACTTCATTTATTTAATAATTTTTGAATACCTCTTATGTACAAAGAACTGTACTAGGAGCTGGAATAAAGAAGAATAAGATGCAATCCCTAATTTTTTGAGACCCTTAAAGACAAAAGACTAAATAAATCCTCTTGCACAAAGCTCCTCTTAAGAAGTCCAGTTAGGTGTGGATAGAATCTTGTGATGTTAGGGTTTCCTTGGCCTCTGGTGGGTTATGGTTATTGGGCCTGAGAAGGAGGAGGCTGAACTCATCCCACAGGAAGACGAAAGTCCCAGGTCAGCAAAAGAGACAACTATTCTTCAGGTCAAACCTCCAACTGTGAGGAGCAAATGCATGGTTACTTGGGGAAGCAGGGCAGAGTGGAGGGTGACCAAGTGGCTAAGCCAGCTGGTCCCTGGGTGATAAACTATCTGAAGAAGCAGTAGAACCTGTTGCTGGGTAAACAGAATCAAGCTGCCTGGGTTCAAATCCCAGCATTAGACTTTATTGTCTATGTGACTTTAACGACAACAACAATGAGAAAACAGTTGCTGTCAGGTTGATTATGATTTATGACGACCCTATGTGTGCAGAGCAGAACTGCACTCCATAGGGTTTTCAAGGCTGTGAACTTTTGGAAGCAGATTGTCAGGCCTTTCCTTTGATGTGCTTCTGGGTGGGTTTGAACCACCAACTTTTCAGTTAGTAGTCAAGCGCTTAATCAATTATGCTACCCTGGTACTCCTTATGTGACCTTAGGCAAGTTTTTTTTTTTTTTAAACATTTTTGTGCCTCGTTTTCCTCCTCTATAAAATAAGAACAATAATACTACTTACTTTATAGGGCTTTTGTGCAGATTAAAAAGAAAATATAGGTAAAGTGCTTAGAATAGTGTCTGGCAAAGGGTAAGTACCATGTAAGTATTAGCTATTATGATTGCTTTTATTATCACTGACAGAGGCAGGAAGGGATCTCAGGGCTTAGACAGGCAGGGGATCACAGCCTCCCTCACTTGGAACTAATGGAAGGCAAAGAAACTCTTCCCTCCCTCCCATCTGTCAGAATGCATTTCTCTGCCTCCTGCCTGTTTCAGCTTCTGAAGAAATTTATGACAGTGAAATACATGCTTATACTCCCTCCTCTTAATTAAAGTTATTTCCATGTTAGATAATAATTCTTTGCTAATGATGACTCCTTCAGAATATTTAACAGGCTCTGCTTCTTCTTTGGCTTTTGATCATCGGAAACTGGGAGAGGAAATCAGATGACTGGACATGCAATTCAAAGGGCGAATTGCATAATCCTCAGTGACATCGAGTCCTGCCGTATGTGAAACTTCGCATCTTGAGCCTCTAGTTCTAAATTTTCTTCTGAGATACCTTTCACTGCTCCCTGGTAGCTACAGATGAAAGGTGTCCAGTGAATAAGATCAATTCTCTCTTAACATTGTTAACAAAGGGGATATTAATTCCAAGTACCACCCAGATCAGGCCAAGAGGGGCCTTTGCTCTGGACTCCGTGGTGGAGGGCTCTGGTCTGGCCTTCCTCCTGTCTGCCTCACCCAACCACTATGGGATGAGGAGCCGTTCAGAGCCTGTGTCCTTCGAGACCACGCGCTGGATACATAAACCCGTTGCCGTCAAGTCGATTCTGACTCACAGCAACCCTATAGGACAGAGTAGAACTGCCCCATAGGGTTTCTAAGGAGCAGCTGGTGGATTTGAACTGCTAACCTTTTGATTTAGCAGCCAAGCTCTTAACCACTGCACCATCAGGGATCCTCTGGATACATAGGGCCCTGAAATTCCCTACCCAAATGATCTTGAGCCTGTTTTTCAGAGTCTGCAAAGGTTTTTCTCAGGGCCTGACATTCTGAGGTGGACTGCATGAGTGGGGTGTGCACCCCTGGGCTCAATGTGGGCCAGAAAGCTGGTGTTTGCTAGGCATTGTGGATGGAGCTTGGCTGTGTGGACCAGGAGTTCACATGTGTGGCTGCATAGCTGGTTGTGATGCATTGCAGAGCTGGGGGTGGGAATGAAAGAACCAGGGGGCAGGCTGCTCTCCCTGCGCCTGCACTCTGGTGCAGAACTCCGAGGAATCTGAGAATTCTAAATCCAAATCTGGCTTTCCAGGTTATTGTGAAGTTATATTTGCCAAGGCAGAGACATAGAGCATATTTTATTTAAGTTTATTTTCTTGATTTATAAATTTTAAATATTTAGATGTATAGTATGTGGGCCTCCATTTGTACTTTTGCCCAAAGCACCACAAATGTCAGGAGCAGGTCTGTTTACACACACACACACACATACACATACATCATGCGAAAATGTCCATGGTTTTCTTTGCTGACACATAAGTGCCCAAGAAACAGAGATGAGAATTCAAAAGCAAGAGCAGAGGAGAACTAACCAAATACCAGGAATGACTATCTATTACCATTTTTATTCTTTCCTTATCTTGCAAATGAGATTTCTGGGAAGGGAAATCTGATCATAATTAATAAATCAAAACCAATAATGGGACAGTTTCACTGGACGGAAAAGCAGGGGAAAATCCCCAGAGATTGGCTCTACCAAGCATGGTATGTTTCTGCTCTCTGTCAGCCAAGGCTGTGGTGTCTGAGAATTATTGCTGGAATATCTGGAATGCTTAATAAAAATTCCAGGAAACCTGGGGGCTTCTGGGCAGCATATGTGAAATTAAGAGGAAAGAAATATTTCATCTTCCATGAAAGTCACAAGTACAAAGGCCAAGGTGTTAACAAGGTCGCAGGTAGGTGTGACAGGGCAAGTTTGTTTCCTTCTCTTCAGATTCCTTATACTCTAAATATCTGAAGATAAAGCTTGTTGGAGAGAGGAGAGAAACCACTTTCTCCTCTCCTTAGAGTCCTGGGGAAGATTGCCTCTATGCTGCATCATCTCCTTAGCATGGTGGCATCCTTGGCATGCATGCAAGCTGCCTGCTCCTCCTGTCCTGGTAGTTACAGCTTGAACATAGGCTGCCAGTTTATTCCTGGACATGTGCAAGGAGGTGAGAACTGGAGCTAGGATAGAAGAAACTTGGTTTTAGAAATCAGATTCTTTCCATTTGGATTTCAACCTCTGTGGATAAATTTGGGATAAGTTAATCCCAACCTCTCCATTTACAATCATTGTATCCTCTGATAGGAAACGCTGGTGGCGTAGTGGTTAAGAGCTATGGCTGCTAACCAAAAGGTTGGCAGTTCAAATCCACCAGGCGCTCCTTGGAAACCCTATGGAGCAGTTCTACCCTGTCCAATAGGATGGCTATGAGTTGGAATCGCCTTGATGGCAACGGGTTTGTTTTTTTTGTTGTTGTTTTTTTGTTGTCCTCTGACAAATCACTGAATCTAAATGAGCCTCAGTTTCTACAGATATGCAATGAGAATAACAACACTGTGCCTCAGAATAGCCAATGGAAACCCTATGGGCCACAATGGTCTAATCTCCTTGTACATGAAGTTGTCATGAGTCAAGGGCTGACTTGATGGCAGCCAACAACAGCCACCTCACTGAAGGGGGGCATTGGTGGTTCAGTGGTACACTTTTTGCTTTCCATGTGAAGACCTGGTTTGATTCCTGGCCCATGTACCTCATGCTCAGCCACTGCCTATCTGTTAATGTGAGCTTGTGTGTTGCTGTGATGCTGTACAGGTTTCAGCAGAGCTTCCAGACTAAGACAGATGAGGAAGAAAGGCCTGGTGATCTACTTCTGAGAATCAGCCATGAAAACAACAGTCCGACCTGCAACCGATTGTGGGGATGGCACAGGACCAGGCAGCATTTCCTTCTATTGTGCGTGGAGTCATCATGAGTCAGGAGCCAACTTGACAGTAACTAACAACAACAACAAAAACCTCAGAGTTACTGTAAAAATTACCAGCACTGGGCCTGGTTCACGGTAGATACTTGCTAAATGGTTTGCAGCCTCTCCAAAATCAATGCAGTATTTTTTAAGAAATTAGTGTACATTTAAGTCAGATATACCATTTCATTTTTTTATCTGAATAAAAAATTCTACCTGTAGCCTTCCCCAAATTTATTCAAGTACTGTCTCCACAGACATGTCGGGGGTATAGTTTGGAGAGGAAGTCTATGGGGAGGGCCAGAATGAAACTAGAGGATGTTGTTTGACTGTTTTCTGCCTCTTTTCCAAGGAACTCCTGAGTTAAAAATGCATCTGGCTCCCATTTCCTGCAGAATTTTGCTTATTTGAAATGTTCAAGAAATCAATTGATCTGACTTCAAACAGACTGCGTTTTGCTGTCCGTGTAAAAGCCCAAACCCCTGTTCGTGTCACTCCCAGGTCTGGACTTCACAAGCGGCCAGTTCCTTTCATACCTTTGTGGAGGACTTCTTTTTGGCTGCTTACCCTCCGCGCTGAGCCAAGTGTCAGGCTGGGAATTGAGGCAATAAATCTCTGTGAGTCTTCATATTTGGAATTTCTCCTATTGCTTCTGATAAAGAAATGACAGAGCTTCTCAGCTCTACACATGAACCTCACAGAGAAATTGGTAATCCAAATCATGTTTTGCTCATAAATGGGAGAAGACAAAAGTGCTAAAACCTGGCTTTGAGTTAACCCAGATGATTTTGAGGGCTTGGGTAATGAGGGTAGAAATTATCTTTGTTTTTGACCAGATTGCACTTGGAACTTTTTACAATGAAAACAAAGTCCTCTCTATCTTTTTAAATATTCTGACTTAATCTTTCTCAAGGGGAGGGAGATGGCAAAGTCCTAGGTGAAGGCCTTGGCAAGGACCTTTGCCTTCCTGTAGTAAGAATGACCTCAGACTGTTTCTATCCCTTCCTCCACGCCGTCTCTCCATCTACCTTGGCATTTCCAAGTTTCCTACGGCACCTCCATGATTGTCTACAATGAATGTCATTGGGGCTCAGCAATTCCTCAAAAAGTGGAAAGGATTTTCCATGATTTACACACACACACACACACACACACACACACACACGCATGCTCTGAGATGACTAATGACGCTAATCTGAGTCTGGCCAACACAGTCTTGCATGATCACAGCAAAAAGACATTCTCAAAATAAAACAAGGCAAACAGCTTAAAAAGTTTTTTTTTTTTTTTTAAGTATCTAGTTGATTTTGAGTATTTTCCATCCAACAACATCACCTCAACACTTACTGTCTGGCATTTTAGTAGAAGTGGTAACACTTGCTTGGAACAGAAAGCTTCATTCAGCAGGGATTCCTAGGCCCTAGCTCTTCTTTGCCTGAAATCCACAGTCATGAAGGGAAGAAGTACAGTGACTCGCTCACCCTGGAGGAACACTCTGGGGGCTTGGTTTGCATTGTTTTGACCTCAGCTAGCAAGCAGCCCTTTTCCAAGAAATCATGGTTTTAGGGCATACTATATGAGAAACCATTTAAAATGAGTTTCTTTTTTTCTCTTTCCTAAGCCTTTGGTCAGTCAGCTTCTTGATTATGATTTTGTTGGCAGGGGCAACACAATCAATGATTCTGACACATTCATCATTTGGAGTGAATTCCAAATTCTATCTATTCCTTGTGTCTTTGGAACAACTGACAACTTTCATTGATTTAACTAGCTTTTTTGGTGTCATGCAGATACAGCCTGTTGAACTAGCACAGCAGAGTCACTGTGTGGCTATCAAAAACACAGGCTAATCTAAAATCCATGTACATTTGGTTTTGGAATGTGTTTTTTACTAATGTTTGAACGTAAGTATGTCTGATGTCCTGAGAGTTCATTTCAAACAAAATACTGAAGCCACAGAATGAAAGACCTATGCAGAGTTTCCATTTTAACCCTTATTTAGTTCTCCTTTCCTTGTGTTTATGTTAGGACTTGGGACAAGTAGATAAGGAAACAATTTTGAGGGCATTTTTGGGTTAAAAGTCTTTTTGTTCTTATACTTATCATAATACATTAGGGAAGCTCTGAGAGAACTAAGAAATTCTATAGCAAGTACAACTCGTTTAGTTTGCATTTACTGTGTACTTGTTAATGCATTCCTTTAACACCCATTTCCTTAGCATCTGCTAGAGTCAGGCGCTGGAACTGCAGGGGCAAATAAGACCTGCAAGAGTCTTATGCTCATAGAGCTTCTATTTTAGTGGTGGGAGTCAGACGATAAACTAAACAAGATAATTTTAGAGAGGAAAGTGCTATAAGGAAAAGGAGCAGGGTCATGTGAAGGGGCTGGGACTGATGTTACTTTAGCGAGGTGGTCAGGGAGGGGCTCCTGAGGAAGTGACAGCTGAATGTAACAAAGGAGCCAGCCATGTGAAACTTCTGGACAGTGCGCAGTCTGAGCGCCCAACAAGTGCCAAGCCTAATCACAGTCCTGACTACTAACCTAAAGGCTGGCAGTTCAAACCCACCCAGCAGCACTGTGAAAGAATGGCCTGACGATCTGCTTCCATAAAGATTATAGCCAAGAAAACCCTATGGAGGAGTTCTACACTGTAACACATGGAGTCGCCATGAGTTGGAATCCACTCGATGGTAGTGTTTCTTTCTTTTTTTTTTACTGTGAGGATTAAATAAATTCATATATGTAGAATGCTTAGAACAGGGCCCAGCATTCATAAATGCTAACTGCTCTTCATTTCTCAAATATCCACTGAGCATCTACCAGGCTCCAGCCTCAGTGCTAGGTTCCGGGAATTCAGACTTGAGTGGAGAGTGCTGGCCTTGGGAGCTCACTTCAGACTCCAGTGCAGTGTTTCTCTATGTGTGGTTTACAGAACATCTGCAACTGACTCACTGGTCTTCCATGGCAAAAAAGTGGGTTAACTTCCTCCCCAGGGAATTTAGGGTAGGGTTTGGGTGGAGACAGAAATCTGCATTTTCTAAAAACTTGCCCCAGTTGATTTTTATCCCCACTCAAGTTGGAAAGTCACTGTCCTAATTGACACATTGTGACTAAATCTGTGGTTCTTTCCATTACAGTATATATTATCGCATCAAATATAAGCAATTGCCCCACTGCAAAGAACACTTTATAATACTCAGGAGTAGCTGTCTGGTTCATGAAGCCATAAATATGACAGAAGTATGGTTCACCGTTAACATCCTGCATTCCTCAGGCCTAACGTTTTCATTGGTCCTAAGCTGGCTGGGGATGCTGTGTGTTCTGGGTTAACTAGCTCTAAGCTATGGCTTGAAGTTTTGTCTGCTACTCTTAAGCGTCACTTAAAACTTGCCAAAGAGAGGGGGGAAGCTGTTACCTTTTAGGAAAAATGTGCCAACAAGTGTTTGCCAAAGGCTCTTGCATTCTGGAAGAAATTCTACTTGTAAGTAGATTAGTCTAACTGAAATTCCTCCCCTGGGGTCCTCACCATACCTATTTTTAAAGTGTAATGTCACCAAAAAGGGAGATGAGAAAGATTTATTTTATTATTTCTCCTTGGCTTTCAACTTGAATGTATCCTATTCATTTTCTCACTTTAGAATGACTTACACACATTTCTGAACAGTCTGAAATCCAGAGATCTCAAAGAGTGTTGGAAACATGGACAGATTTATGCTGAACTACTTGAGAATGAGTGATAACATCCTCTAAAATCTAGACTAGATTCCAGAACAGCCTATGCAGTATAAGTACGAGGCTTGTTTTCCCACCAAAAGCCTTCCTAAAGGGAGCTTGGTCAGGGATGTATTCCAACCAATTTCTTTTTCATTTCTCATTCTTCTCTCTTTACTGGTATCCATCCATAGCTACCCAATAGCTATGGGCAGATAGACTGATGGTGATGAGCATGAGGTTAGAACAGAAGAACGAACTGATGTAAGTTTAAGACAAGTTGGATTCTTGAATATGGATCTCAGAATCTTACAACTGAGAGAGATGTCAAAAGAAGCCAAGTTTGGGAGCTGCCAGCCTACCACCTCTTCATTTATTTGCTTAACTCTTCAGGTTGGCAGTGTCCCCCAATAAAGAATATGAAGAATGTATAAGAAGTGTAGACCATATAAAACCTGGTAGAACCCAAGACAAAGATCTGGTAATGCTCAGTCAATGAATGACATAAGTATGTAGGGCAACAAGATCTCAACTGAAACACCAGGGAAAGAGAGTGTATTAGATGCAATCTGCTTCCTTGAGAAAAAAGTTTCTTCTGAATTTTTTATTAGATTTCACCTGACAACGTGGCTTTTTGTATAAAAACAAACAGAAGGAGAAGATCCCTTTCCATACTATATTTTTCCCTGAGATTTATCAATTTAGCCAAGCTTTCCTTTATTCATTCATTCAACAAAGATTTACTGAGTGCTAAGTATGTGCCTGGCACAGTTCTAATTGCTGGTGGCACAACAAAAAATAAGACAGAAAGATTCTTGTCCTTATAGAGTTTATATTCCATTAGAGTTTTATTTCTTCTTCATCTCGAAAAATGACCATAGCTAATTAGTATCCATCAGACAAAGCTAAAATGTTGAAAAGGAAACATTCTCTGCAAAAGTGGGGACTGACAAAGGAACCACATTCCTTGGAATTTGCTCTGCCTTTAGTTTTCTTTGCATCTAAGTCAAATAATTTCTGTGTCCATCTTTGCCATTTACATAGTTCTGGCTCTGTGCCTGATTTGCTGGTGATTTGGGCTAAGTCTTTATGCCCCAGAGTTTTCTTGCTCTTATCAATCATGCATGGGTGGTGATGGCACTGTCCCCAAATCTTTGAGGCCAAGCATTATAGCTCCCCACAACATAGCTTTCTGGACATTCAAGATTCCAAGGCCCACAAAAGAGCCACTGGTTTACAAACCAAGCACATTTCTACCATGTTTCCACTGTAACATTTCTCTCTCAATAGTATAAATCTCAGGCAGATGCTTAACATTCCTTTGAACTGAACCATGGATTTTCACCTTGTACTTCTTGCAAGACTAGAGAGTTTAAGCTTCCATTATTCATATTTGTAAACATGTCCTAACCAGAAGGCATGGTTTTATAATTCTTTAGTCATGACTCTTTGAGACTATTTTACCTAAGAACACTTAGAAATATCCCACCAGATCAGGCCGATTGTCTGGTTCAGGGTTCTTTCTCAGAGTAGGTACCATGTGGTGGCAGAACATCATTGCTGCTATACATGGCTTTTCCTTAGAGAGGTGGTGGCGTATCATAGGGATGCTCGAATTAAAAATTCTTTTCTATTTCAAAAATTGATTCTGAAATCCAATTAATTAGTACAAGTATAGGGTTATAAGTTTCAGAAAACTAACTGTACCCTGGGCTCTCCTATTTTGGCAAGTGGGTCTCACTATTTATCCATTTGCTCAGACTCTTTCTCACATATCCAGTGCATCAGCAAGTTTTATGGTCTCTCCTATAAAAAAGTATCCTGAGTCACTATTACTGTAGTGCCATCTGTTTTTCCTGTACCACCGTAATGGTCCCTTAACTGGATGGAGTCCCTGCCTCCACTCTTGCCCGCAGTCTATTCTCCCAAAGCAGCCAGAGTGATAGTTTAAAGATGTGTAGATCAGGCCCCGTCATTCCTCTGCTCAAAAGCCTCTGTGGCCCCTGCCCCAGTTAGTGTAAACTCTGGACTCCTCGCAACAGCCAGCAAGGACTGCGTTATCTGGCCCCTGCCCTCCTCTCTGACACAAGCTCCTTAGTTGCTGTGCTCCAGTCACAGTGGTCTTATTATCCCTGTAACAAGCCAAGCTGACTCCCAACCCTGGGGCTTCACACTGGCTGTTCCCTCTGCCTGAACTGCCTTCCAGATCTTTGCCTCCTTCAGCCTCTGGTCAAATAGCACCTCCTTAGAGAGCTCTGCCTTCAGTATCCAGCTTAGAGCAGCCCCCATCCTTCTCTAACACTCCTTACTTTTCTTCATAGTCAGACCTTTCATTACATATTTTCTTGCTTTCTTGCTTATTGTCTTCTCCCCAACTAGATGGAATGTGTGCGCTGGGAGTACAATGCCATTTTTGGCTTCGTTCACTGCAAAACCCCAGAACCTAAAACAATGCCAGGCATGTAGCAGATTTTCAGTAAGTATTTGCTGAGTGAATTCATAGAGTTTTGACTGTCTTTACAGTCTAAGTAATCTTTTACTTCTACCATATTTGTAGCTTCTTTATAACTCAAGTATCAAAGGCAATCATGTTATATCAGGATTTTACTGTTATAATTGTGGAGCAAGTATAGGCCTAATAACTAGGATATGTGGAGTCTCAGTTATTCACTTATTTGTTCAAAATGGTTAAAATTTCTGTGCGTCAATTTCTTTCACTTCTCAAATAGAGTTGATCATGAAACTTATCTAGCCTAATTTGGGGTTTTCTGTGATGATTAAATGTAGGCAAATAACTTGGAATAACATAAAGAAATCTATTAACATGGGATACTGATATTTTGCTCTACTATATTTTAATTATTACCCTTTACTCTTCTAGCTCTATGTGTTTATCTTCCTTTGTTACCATGAATTTTTATACCACCAGGTCTTAGCACAACATTATACACACATGCAAAGAAACCACTAGTACTTTGGTTTGATAACCATCTTGTAGTGTTTGGTGGGTTTTTAACATGGTTATTGAGGTAACAAGTGATTTGGTAACCAAGAAGTTTTAGATAAGGAGCTAAAAGAATTATCAGGAAACTAGTTTTTAAATCCGGGAGAACTCTGATACACAAGGCTAGAGAGAAGCAGGTGGAACCTGAACCCACTGACAAACGTGACTTTCTTGCAGGGGTCCTTTGGTGAAGACTCTTGGGAGGCAGAGAGCAGGCAGAGGTACAAAGTTCAGGAGCACAGGCCAAGGACAACATCTAGGAAGAAAACCAAAACACAGATCTCCCAGGTTGAGCTGTTGACTCCTCATGCAAATGCATGAATGTTACTGTTCACTGCTAGCACTTCTGGACAATAGACTTAGGATCAAAGCTGCTTTCTGGCTTTGTAACCTCTCTCTGCACTGGCAGGACAATTTGGGAAAACCCATGATTACTACCTGTGCTCTCCCTGTTTGCTCTCAGGATCATGTTCACTGGGCAACTCAAGCAATTACTCTAAAATTTAATATGACCTTAAAGAACTCCCAAACTATGTAAACTACATCTTTTTTTTCCTTCCTATTTTATAGATGAAGAAAGTGGAACCCAGAGAGGTTAAGTGACTTGTTCAAGGTTGCATGGCAAATTGGAGCTTGATTCCAAGCTTAGTTGATTTCAAGTCTGTTTGAGTCCAAGTCTGGTGCCCCTTTTGTGCATTACAGTGGCTTCATGTAGGTAAAAACATTCCCGTTATTACTGCACATGAGCTTATTTCATTTGGAAGAATCAGAAAAATATGAATTGCTTCAGTGTGTATTTTATAAAATTTTGCAGACCCATCTCTGGGAACTGATAACCATTCAGAAGTGCCCATTGTTTCAGCAACTATATTTTAAGTTGCTGATATAAGAGAGGCTGGCTAGTGTAATATCCCTCCAGGAGCCGTCTAGGTTCAAATCCCAGCTCTACCACTTCACTGGCTCTGCAACCTCAGGCGAGTTTCTTTATGTTATTCTAGGTAATTGCTTTGTACCTTTGCAGTTGTATTTCTTGTCTGTAAAATGGGGATGAAGGTCCTTGGGTGGTGCAAATGGTTTCCTCCTAGCTACTAACAGAAAGGGCGATGATTTGAGCCCACCTAGCTATGCTGCAGAAAAAAGGCCTGGTGATCTGTTTCCATAAAGATTAAAGCCAAGAAAACTCTATGGAACTCAGTTCTACTCTGTAACAGATGTGGTCTCTATGAGTCAGAATCAACTCAACGGCAATGTTTTTTTTTTTTTTTTTTAAATGGGGGCAATGATTGCATCTACCTCACTGGGTTGCTATGAATAATTTAACATGTACAGTGCGTTAGAACAGTGCCTAGTATTAAGTGCTGTATAAGTGTTTATTTTCACAGTACTGAGATACAAGTGAAGATAAGACCAGATGACATTAGTGCTTATTCTTAGGGTTTCTCATCTTGAACACAGTTTTGTAAAAAAGCAATTTCCAAATGAAAGCATCATTTCATTCTATAGTCTCTCCATGCTGTAATTTGAACCCATCACTAGATGGCGCTTGTCATCCATATGACTGCGGCTTCAGCAGGTTTTAACAGATGGGTCAAACCCCAGAATCAGTGTCTTCTGTGCCCTGTGGCATTGTGAACACAGGCTTCCCCACAAGGTGAGCCTTTAACAAAAGCACTATATCAGCAAAATTTGTCTTCTCTGGCCACTCCTGGGCTCTCACAGGTGACCAGTTCCCCTGATGGCAGCCTCCAGCCCATCAAGAATTTTCACATCAGGAATGCTGTCAGCCAGCTGACAACCAGACAGTGTCATAATCCTGAATTAGATTAATCAAAGTGGGGAACCCCCACCAGTAGCCTCAGCATCAACTTGATAGATATGCATATTCTTGGCCCCATCCCAGGACTGCCCTGGGAGATGGGTGAGCCATCTAAGTCAGACATGGAGATTAGGAAAGACAACCAAGAGGAATGCACTTCAGAGATAAACTTTAGGTGATGGGTGGGAGTTCTCCAGGAGAAGGACAGAGAGAGAACATTTGGAAAGAGGGATCAGCATCTGCAAGGGCATGGAGCCATGAAACGGTGGGAAATCGCAAAAGTTTGGTTTGATTGAGAAGGGTGTCTTGGAGGAGTTACCATATTATAAATAATAATAGCATTAATACTGCTGCTAATAGCTGACATCTACTGAATGTTAACTATGTGCCACACAATTTACTAAGCATTTTGCATCTATTATTAACTGATTTAAGGGTCCCTAGGTGGTGCCAATGGTTAAGCACTCGGTTACTATTTGAAAGGTTGACAGTTTCAATCCACCCAGAGACCTCTCACGGGAAAAAAAGACCTGGTGATCTGCTTCTGAAAGATCACAGCCATTGAAAACCCTGTGGAGCACAGTTCTACTCTGACACACATGGGGTAGCTGTGAGCTGGAATCGACTTGATGGAACTAGTTTATTAACTGATTTAATCCTTAAACGAGTTTGTGGGAGTCTACTCTTATCCCAAGGAATCCTGGTGGTGCAGTGGTTAAGCACTCAGCTGCTGACCAAAAGGTCAGTGGTTTGAACCCACCAGCCACTCTGCAGGAGAAAGATATGGCAATCTGCTTCCATAAAGATTACAGTCTTGGAAACCCTACTCTGTCCTATAGGGTTGGCACACAACAACTCCTATCCCTGTTTCACAGATGATGATAGACATGCATACACCATTCTATTTTCCTTCAAATCAAGTGCTACTGTTTCCATTTCTTAGACAGCCACTGAACTTAAAAAAAAGAGCTTTAATGTTTACTTGTGCCAGAACAATCTCCGTAATATGAAGTAAGTACGTATTTGTGGGGGACAAGGAATGTGTCCTTAATACATATAGTTTTATTATAAACATTTTTTAAAATGCATGAAGTCAGGAGGAGTTTTACATGGTTTCTCTTTTAACTTAAGGAATGTTTCATTATTCTTTGGTCTATCCGCAGCTTTGGAAATAGTCAGTTTTTCACGATAATAGATGATTTGTGTCTGAAAAGTGGCAAGGAAAGCCCATTTCAATTATCTGACTCACTGAAGAAGGGAAGCTGAGTAATGGGTGAGTGATCTGGTCTGAAATCATTGCCTTTGGTATCTTTTTGTTTTTTTCCTATAAGCCTTCATGTGAATGTGAGTGTACTTTCACAGTCAAAATTAGCATCTCTTCTTCCTAGTACAGGAGCATCTACAACCAAACTAAAAATTCAAGTTGTAATTAAAGTTCTGTTAGGATTTGAAACACCTAGTCCTTCCTAGGTAAGCTTCTGGAAGTTACTAGATTCTTTGGTATAGTTTTGAGTGATTTTGCTTTCTTCTGAGCAAATAATTTTTCTGCTCCTTTGTTTTCCCATCTGCAAAATATGGATATTGGATGAGATAATCTGGAAAGCCTCTTTCAGCTCTAACCATCTGTGAATTTATGACAATGATTAAGTGGCACAAAGAACTCATTTCTTTTTTTTTTAACAATTTGTTTTATTTTATAGTTTGGCGTTGTTGAGAGTATACACAGTAGAGCATATACCAATTCAACAAGTTCCTCACGTACAATTCAGTGACATTGATTGCATTCTTCGAGGGGTGCAGTCATTTTCATCTTCATTTTCTGCATTGTTCTTCCTCCATTAACATAAGCTCACTGCCTCTAATTTTCCTATCTAATCTTTCAAGTTACTGTTTTCACTTTGATACCATATACATAGCAAAGAACTCATTTCTAAGTTTTCTTTGTATGTAGTAAAATTTGTGTGTTGTTTTTATAAAAGAAGTTATGAGACCAGGTATTTCTCCATGATTTTTAAAATGGTACTATAGAAGTAGCTCTATATTTACTTTTTAGGATCACTAAGATCCTAACCAGCTCAAAGATGTGATTATATGATATGTTCACACACGACGTTTTACACATCTAGGTAAGCTTGAACATTAAGAAGTTGGCAACAAGTTGTACAGTTTATTTTGAAATGCCCTTTTAAAATTAATACGCAATTAGTTTATCTAGATAACTTTTAATCTCTACTTTCAAAGATAAGAAGCCTTGGTGGTGCAATGGTTAAATGCTTGGCTGCTAACGGAAAGGTTGGCAGTTCGAACCCACCCAGTGGCTTCAAGGAAGAAAGACCTAGCAATCTGCTCCTGTAAAGATTGTTGTTGTTGTGTGCCACCGAGAAAACCCTATGGGGTGGTTCTGCTCTGTCCCATGGGGTCTTTATAAGTCAAAAAATCAATTTGACGGCACCTAATAACAATAGCAACAACTTTCAAAGATAACGTATTATTACTACTGTATAAAAAGTTATAGAACTTTTCACTATTTTGTGATTTTTAGTGCCATTTTGACTTAGGTCCTCTTTCTTTTCATCCCTCCTTGTTTCTGAAAATATTTAAGGTAATTTCAGCCTACTTTCTTCAAAGTGGATATAATATACAGACTGAAGCAAACTTCTAGATTTTTTTTTTTTACAAGAGACCTTTGTTTTATAAACAATAAATAAATTTCAACACACTTACGGACAGTGCTATAAAGATATCTACTGTAACATAAAGAAACCCTTTAGAAAGTGAACTCCCTCTTAATATATGTATATTTATAAGGATGCATCTTCAAATAGATGTTCACAAGCCTACCAAATTATACACTCTATGAGGGCAGAGCCCTTGTTTTATTGCTCAGCATTCCGTCAGTATCTAGAACTGTTCCTGGTCCATTGTATGTGCTAGAGAAATACTTGTTGAGTTGAAATGAATAAAATGGAATCAATACCAAATACCCTAATTCTGTCACAGTAGGTTGCATTGTGATTTAAATAGCACCATAGTAAGAGGCAGTGATGGTGGAGGGCTTTTGTCCTACTCCCAGTTGCTAACTTTTTAAAGTCCTTTTGATAATTAAGTGAGATAATGTTTGTCCACCTCTTAGCATCATGCTTAACCCACAGATTAAATGCTAAATAGGTATTAGCATTTATTGATTTGGGTTATTTTTTATTGTTGTTAGGTGCCATGGAGTTGGTTCCGACTCGTAGCAACCCTGTGTACAACAGAACAAAGCACTGCCCAGTCCCGTGCCATCCTCACAATCATTGCTATATTTGAGCCCATTGTTGCAGCCACTGGGCAATCCATCTCGTTGAGGGTCTTCCTCTTTTTTGCTGACCCTCTATTTTACCAAACATGATGTCCCTCTCCAGGGACTGGTCCCTCCTGATAACATGTCCAAAGTATGTGAGACAAAGTCTTGCCATCCTTGCTTCTAAAGAGCATTCTGACTATACTTCTTCCAAGACAGATTTGTTCATTCTTTTGGCAGTCCATGGTATATTCAACATTCTTCGCCAACACCATAATTCAAAGGCGTTAATTCTCCTTGGTCTTCCTTATTCATTGTCCAGCTTTCGCATGCATATGAGGCAACTGAAAATACCATGGGTTAGGTCAGGTGCAGCTTAGTCCTTAAAGTGACATCTTTGCTTCTTAACACTTTTGTGTTAAATCTTTTGCAGAAGATTTTCCCAGTTATTCTTTACTAATGTATGTATATTTTCTAAATAAGAATCCATTTTCCCTGAGGAGTTCCAGTTAGATTTTTTTCAAAAGAGCAATGAGCTGCTTTAGGGGTTATATATAAAATATCTTGAAAACTTGGTAGGGGCAAGAACTATACATTACAATAAATTTATACATAATTATTATTTTACATTGCCTAACAGTTCAATGTCATAGTTGCTCATAATGTTTAATGGGGGCATATTTTAAAATAGGGTACACTGCAGAGCAGTAAATATAGTGTTGTTCTTTCTATGACACTTTTCCTCTAAGCCTCTCAAGCCTTGAGCAAGTATAAAATGAGCCCATTTAAGGAATGAGCAATTTGAGGCATCAATCAATTAAGTCTAACTTTTTCTCCGCACATGGCAGATATGTGAGAACAATTGTGTCATTGCTGCTAATCCACACTGCTCTATATTTGACAGCATCTGTGGACATTGGTCTCAGCCACATAGAGACAGGTGCACAAACAACAGAGATTGCCCACCATTGGCATTTGAAATCAGTCCTGTGGGCACAGAACAATGGGATCCTCTAGTCCATCACTGTCCAGTAGAAATAAAATGTGAGCCACATATGTGACCCTACATTTTCTAGTTGTTGTGCACATGCTGTTGAGTTGATTCCAACTCATAGCAACCCTATAGAACAGAATAGAACTGCTCCATGTAGTTTTCTAGGTTGTAATCTTTACAGGAACAGATCACCAGCTCTTTTCTCCCTTGGAGCTGCTGGTAGGTTTGAACCAGTGACCTTTCTGTTAGCAGCTGAACACTTAACCATTGTGACACCAGGGATCCTTACATTTTCTAGCAGCCACATTCAAAAAGGTAAAACAGATAAAAAATTTTAATAATATGTATTATTTAACTCAATATATTGAAAACATCATTTCAACATGCAACCAATATAGAAAAGTATTAATGAGATATTTCACGTTCTTTTTTTCATATGAAGTCTTAGAAATACAGCTTGTATTTTACACTCACAGTGCATCTCAGTTGGGACTAGTCATGTTTCAAGTGCTTGTTATAGATTGAATTGTGTCCCCAGAAATGATTCCCAGTATTGTGTGGTTGTCCATCATTTTACGATCTGATGTGATTATCTTGTGTTGTAAATCCTAACCTCTAGATGTTAATTAGAGGCAGTTAAGTTAATGAAGGAGGACTCAATCTACAGAATTAGGTTGTATCTTGAGTCAATCTCTTTTGAGATATAAAAGAGAGAATTAAACAGAGAGAAGAAGGACCTCATACCACCAAGAAAGTAGTGCCAGGAGGACAGTGTGTCTTTTGGACACAGGGTCACTGCACTGAGAACCTCCTAGACCAGGAGAAGATTGATGACAAGGACATTTCCTCAGAGCCAACAGAGAGAGAAAGCCTTCCCCTGGAGCTGGCACTCTGAATTCAGACTTCTAGCCTACTGGACTGTGAGAGAATAAATTTCTGTTTGTTAAAGCCATCCACTTGTGGTCTTTCTGTTATAGCAGCCCTGGATAGCTAAGACAGTACCCAGTAGTCACCTGTGGCTAATGGCTACCATATTGGACAGCACGGCTCTAGTCATTCCTGATTTGCCTCTTACTATAGGCAACAGAGGAGGCAGGTTGGTGTAGACAAAAGAAGACAAGACCAGCCCAGGATCATGTTCCTAGCTCTGACATTTGATATTAAGCAAGTGATTTAATTTCTCTGAGTCTCAAATTCCTACTGTTTATCATGAGGATTGTTAATAATTGCCATAACTCCTCTCCGGAAGATTAAGTAAGATACCGTATGTGAAAGTGCTCTGTTAGATCATAAAGCACCATACACATGTAAGGCATCATTACTCTTTTTAATGTAGATTTACTTTCATGACATGCCTAAGGCCACATTTCAAGTTGGTAGGAGAATCAAGGATAGAATCTGGGGCTTCTGACTTCCAGCCATCTGCTTCAACTAAAGGCTGTTCATACCAAGCTAGCTTAAAAAAAAAAAAGACATTTTCATTAAAAAAAAAAAGAACAGTAAAATTTGGGGACAAGGAGAGTGGTAAATTCCAGATCAAATGTTAGGGTCTTCTTGGTCACTGTCATAGTGTTCTGCAGTAAAAATATACATAGAGAATATTTATGTACTCAGAATTACAGCCACCAAGGATTGGACTTTATTGCTGTCATATAATATAAAACCTCATATTCTTCAAAGTTTCAAAGAACTTCTAAATTGAACTGTGGTTTGCCTAGTCTGTCTCCAAAATACAGTACAACCACAAGAAAGTCCTTCCATAGTGTGCTTGATTAATAAAACAGATATGAATCAATTCAGCAGGTTTTCCAGGGATAGTTTTGGTTACAGATGTAGCTCATTAATGCCCATGTGAAACACCACCTTTCTAGTGTGAATCCAAGGGACACATTAATCTTTGAACAGAAAGTGGGAATCATTCAGTTCAATCTACAGTACTTAGTGCCTACTGTGTGTAAAGCATGTTCTATATTTTAATGAACAAGAGGAATTCGTTTCTGTGGTAACTGTCACTTAGAGATGTATGTTACTTAACTTGAGCAAAATATGGAATCTAAAAATATGTTTGGTATCTGATTCAGGAATCTATTTTCAGAAGGTAAACAGGTGATCAGAAAGGAAGTTCCAGATTTTTTTTTTTAAAGTTACATCTCTACTTTTGTAGGGCACACAGAATTAGTTATTATAATCTATTTCCATTTCCTTAATTGTATGTGTGGAGCCCTGATGGTGCAGTGGTTGAGAGCTATGCCTGCTAACCAAAAGGTCAGCAGTTCAAATCCACCAGCCACTCCTTGGAAACTCTATGGGGCAGTTCTACTCTGTCCTAGAGGGTCATTATGAATTGGAATTGACTCAACGACAACAGGTTTTAATTGTATGTGTATCATGGTTTTCATATTTAAATGATTTTTGTCATTTTATACACTTATTTTTAAGATGAATTTCTTCATAGAATTTTAAAACCACATAAAATATTTAGAGTTTTATACTATGTGAAATTAAGCACAAACAAAGTTCATTTTCACTAAGAAAAAGACATACATTCAAAAAGCTTTTTTCTTTTTCAACAAAAACTCCTTCTTAAAATGGCTCTCAGCTGGTTATTTTTATTAGGAAACTATCATGTGTAACTTTCTGTCCTGCCTGAATTGATGGCCATGTTGAATAAAGTAATTTTTATTTTCCCTTGCTGAATCATTGCTGTTGACCATTGAATGAAATCATTTATTGAGTAACCTTTACATTTTATTGCCTTTGCATCTGAGTTTAAAAATAAACAGCTTAATTTTTTTAAAGTCCAATAAATTATATTTTCAATATTTCCACCATAACTTTACAAGCAATTCCTCTCCTCTGCCCTGTAATAACCACCTTCTGCATTTTTATGATTTAGTTTAACATTATTATTGTAATTTTTTACTGGGTGAGCCCATCAAGGCCCTTGGCAGCAAGATTTTGTTATAAGAAATCCAGAAGCTGAGCCTGTCGTTGGCTTTAACAATTGTAAAGTTTCTCCGGATTGAGTCCAGAGCCTGACCCTGACATTATGAATGTAACCCGTGCCATGCCTCCCTTACCAGCTTCTCCAAAATATGTTACCAGCTTGAGTCCTGTAACCTACTGCTTAACTGAGTGTGTATTTTTCATTCATTGTCTTTGCAGTACTAACATTCCATTTGGATAGCATCTAGCTTTGATGGAATCCAGCCAAAATAATTAGTGGTACCTATAGTAAAAATATGATACTGTAGGAAAATCATTAATGTATTTGTATTTCTTCAGGAACTCTGAGTGGATTCATTCTAGACAGAATGGCCATGTGACATTCACTACAGGGCTAGATGCTATGCTTTCCTTTTTGTACAGATGTGCCCTCATCAAGAATTCAGAAATCTGAGGAATCTTAATTATTCATTCTTTCAAGTACTAAATAAAACTAAATAGACTATAAAAATCCATTGTATTATCACATATTAGGAAATATTGAGTTGCCTATCCAAAAGTCACACTTAAGACCAGGCAATAGTAATCAGCATAGGAGGGCTGTGGATACTATGAGATAATGTCTACTTGTTAGAAATGGATAGTATGATTTTTTTTTTCCATCGAAGTTCAAAAGTTAATGATGTGCTCTATATTTTTATTGCTTCTAGTGAGAGATCAATCAAGCAATTAAAAGGATCTCTGGCATGCTGTTATTATTATTATATTTTACTGTGGATATAGTCAATATCACATGTAAACAAAACCATATTTGTCATATCATGCTCTGTTTCTTACATCCTAGATTGTCTTTAGGAAAATTTCGTACATGTCACTTCAGTCATCTGAAAAGAATCATTTCTTCATTACAGCTCATAACTTAAAACTATAAAATATCAGCCAGAAAAAAAATGTGGCCCAATTAAGAGAAATATGATAAAGGTTGAAAAGCACATATAGACATGACTGGGAGATGATGAGATTATTTTAATTTTCCCATTTGCACTTGAATTATTTATTTTACAAATCTCTAGATCTTGTATTGCTTAAAACCCTCTGCTGAATCATGAAAAGAAGCTTAAGTTAGCAAATTTCCTCTGCAAAATCTAGCTGCTCCCATCTGGTGAACACTTGGACTCCCAGTCAGGTCCTATGGAAATGATTACTTTAAAATTCTATTCAGCATGCCTGGGCTTAAAAATTAGCTAGGATCACACTCTGCACATGTATTTTACTATCAGGGATTTGAAAACCTGGACTCAGCAGCAACAATCTCAAGGCTTTTGCTGAGGTGGAGATGGGGATGGGAGATAAGACAGATGTACAGGCAGGCCCAACCCCTGAGTATCTGCCAGCCTGCTGCTGTGCTCAGGGACGCTCCTGGGAGAGCGGCGAAGACCAGTGTTTGAGCAACTGAACCCTTCACCTGGGGACCACCCAGTGGCTGCTGCCACTGCCCCGCCCTCCTCGCTTCTCACACTCACACTTAGACTTGGCCGGTTTGCAGAATCGAGGACCCCGGTCCCTGCTCGTGCCTTTCTGCGGCACTGCTGGGGCTCTGTCTCCTCACCAGATGCTGCTCCACTTCCAGAACTGCTCCTGAAACAGAACAAAGGGGACACTCACTCAAATGGAAACACAATGAGAAGCTAAATTATTGTTAAAGTGTATCGTTTTGGGATCACAGGAGAAATTACACTCTAAGAATGTACAAAAACACACTTCCATAAAAAATACTATTATTTACCAAAATTTAAGTGTACTTTAGGGGATATTGTATGCTGATTAGAAGAGAGAATTTTTTTTTTTGTTTCTGTATTTGTAAGTACACATTTATTTATTTTTACGCATATGCTATATGTGATTTTAGTTCAAATAAATAATTTATTGTATGTCTTTATTGGAGCCCTGGTGGCACAGTGGTTAAGAGCTCGGCTGCTAACCAACAGGTCTGCAGTTTGAATCCACCAGCTGCTCTTGGACAACCTGTGGGGCAGTTCTACTCTGTCCTGTAGGGTCGCCATGAGTTGTAGTTGACTCAACGGCAACAGGTATATCTTTATTGTATGGTCGTATTATGTGCTAAGATCTCATTAATTCAACTTCCTTTAATTTCTAAATGATAAACATTTGTATGGGGGTATTAATATCACATGGGACTTCTTCCAGCTCTAAACTAAATTTCAGAAATTTAATTCTGTTTTGGTAAGTAAATACTCTGTTTTGGTGTGTTCCACAGGGATTTGTTTAGGAAATACTATCCACATTTGCTGTTCAATAAAGACTTAAACAGGAGCAACTTCAGACACTCAGGTAAATAAAAAGATTTGAAAGCTGGGATCGTTAATTAGAAAATAAGTGAAGAATTGAGTACTCAGTTAGGAATTTCTGCACCGTGATACAAGTGGTATATTCTAGAACAGCACTGTCCAGTAAACTTTCTGTGATAATGAAAATGTTCTATATTTGTACTGTTCAATACAGTGGCCACTAACCACATTGCTGTTGAGCGTTTAGTGGCTAGTACGATTAAGGAAATGAATTTTTAGTTTAATTTTAATTAATTTGAATTTAAATAGCCATTTGTGGTTAGTGGCTACCTATTGACGAGTGTAGTTCTACAGTTAATAGATGTCTAGTATTAATGATAAAGTGAAGAAATCCTTGAATGTCCTTCAGCTGCTGAATGTGTATAAAACAGGAATGCTGCTAAAGCACAAAAGACTCTGGCCCGTGGCCTTCCCTATGAAGCTCATGCCGATTGAACTTTGGCTCAACTAGTAGATATTCAGACGTAAACAAAGTTTGAGTTAACCCTAGGTGATATGAGAACATTTTGTTCTGGAAAGCTGTGGGATCTCAAATTATCTTTAGCAATAAAGTTCAGTGAAAGTAAATGGACTCAAGAGCTTGGCTTTTCCAGTCCACTGCTCATCTGCTATGACTCCCTGAAGAAGACTATTAAGGAACACAGACAGATAGGAAGAAGACACTCCACAAGCTGCCTCCATGAAAAAGACACTCAGATTCAGACTGGATAGCAGGACCAAACCCAAACCAAACCCACTGTTGTCGAGTTGATTTCGACTCATAGCGACCCTATAGGACAGAATAGAACTGCCCAATGGGGTTTCCGAGGCTGTAATTTTTATGGGAGCAGACTGCCACATCTTTCTCCCACGGAGCGGCTGGTGGGTTCGAACTGCTGACCCTTCAATTAGCAGTCGAACAAGCCGATAAATATTTTTGTGCCTCTCTCCATATCATTCTTCCATAAGTATTTACTGAGCACCTACTATGTGCAAGGCACAATGCTTAGTGCTGGGTATATAATGTTGAAAAAAATTGAACACAACCCCTGCCCTCCAAAGATGGTTTACTGTATTAGACAATAAGATTTTTTTGCAATGTTGTCTTCTAAAATTCATTTTTTTTCTTTCTGGATGTGGTGAAATAAGACGGTAGAAAGGTACACAGAGAAAACAGAAATGCTGAAGATCACGATTATGTTTGTTACACATCTTATTCAATTTTCTTCTCTCCTCACAGCATTCACAGATCCACATCCAGGTAGATGGTCAAGCTTTTTTGAAATGCAACATTGGAGGCAGAGAAAATTGCCATTTTTAGAATATGAGATGAGTATTGTCATTCTACATTTACTTAGCATTTATTTTCTTCTCTATGAGCCAGAAGAATGTTCTTTAATTATTAATTAAAAGATTTTTTGCAGCTTTTTTATACTTAAAAAAAAAAAAAACTTTGCCATTCATAACATTGCAAGAAAGAGTGATACAATTACCATTTATGAAGTAATCAAATGATTCAATATCCAAGCACCATACCAAGACATGAAGGGAACTATTAGCTACACAGGCAATATGCAGCTTGTTGTATTTCAGTTCATTTTGAAATAATGAGCCAGAAATATGGCAAAGTACTAAACTAGAACTATTTAGTCAGATTTGTTTTCTTCTCTACACGGAAACTGCCTAATTAAATGTAACGTCCAACTTGAATTGGTTAGATAAATTTTCAAATGTGTCACTATGGAAATTTAAAGATCAAGAGAATTAATTAAATTAATTCATTCACAACACATAGTACTTAAAGTACCTGAAGACCATAAGGTCATTTCTCTGAATATATAAATTGATACTGTCCTTGATTTAGTGGACATGCACTTTGAAAATAATTTAAAAATATATATTATACAGCAATAGAAGAAACTATAAAGAAAAAAATACTTAAAAACTATTCGTATATTTGTATAAAAACTCTATAATGAATAAAATGAAAAAGTGAAGGGGAGTTTGGTTTATTCTTTAAAACTTTTTATACCCTGTGGAGGTTTTAAGGAGCCCGGGCAGTGCAAATGGTCAAGTTCTTGGCTGCTAACGGTTCGAACCCACCCAGCGGCTCCTTGGGAGAAAGACCTGGCGATCTGCTTCTGTAAAGATTACAGCTAAGAAAACCCTACTCTGTCACACGGGGTTGCTATGAGTCAGAATCGACTTGACTCCACCTAAAAACAGCCACCACACATGGAGGTTTTAAAATATGGATGAAAATTCTTCGACAGTCGTCTGTGTTCCCTCTCCTTGAATCTGGACAACCTTATGACTGCTTTGACCAACAGAGCACAGTGGAAGTGGTACTGTGTAACTTCTGTGGTGAGTCATAAAAGGCCATGCAGTCGCTGCCTTGGTGGCTGGAGCAAGAACGCTGTCATCTGGAGCCCTGAACTGCCAAGTAAGAAATCTGACTACCTGAGATCACCATGCTGGAGAGGCCACTTGTAGGTGCTCCAGTCGGCAGTGCCAGCAGAGTCCAGCCTTCCTTCCATCCCTGCCGAGGCACTAGACATGTGAGTAAAGCCATCTCCGACCTTTCAGACCAGCCTATCTGCCAAGTGAGTACACCATGAGAAACAGAAAAGGCTCCCAGATGAGACCTATCTGAATTCCTGACCCAGATAATTGTGAGATAAAATAAAACGTTTGTTGTTTTAAACCACTAGGTTTTGATGTGGTTTGTTACATAGAATAGATAACTGGAATATACGCTCTTGTATGTATGAATTGTTGATAATAAAATTTAAAAAAATTGAATGTAGAAGACACACTGAGAAGTTATTTGCAAAAATTTATAGTCTTAATATCCTCTTACAAATAACCAAGAAAAAAAATACTAACACTATAATAAGAAGATGAACAAGGAAATGAACAGATAATTCACAAAATAGGAAATAAAAAAGGCTAGTAAACATGTAAAGAAACGTTCAACCTCATTAGCAATTTAAGGAATGTGAGTTAAACAATGGATTGAAACTTTGGTTCTCAAATTGGCAAGATTAAAAAAATAATATTTATTTTGGTATAAATGGGAGTATAAAATGGCACAAACTTTCTGAAACAAGTTCATATTATATATCAACAGCTTTTAAAATATCCATGTCTTTTGACTTTTCTAGGAATCTAGGAATTCAGTTAAAATAATTAGAAATGAGGTAAAGTAATATATAAAGTGTTTATCACAATTCTATTTACAGGAGCAAAAATATAGAAACAATCTAAATGTCAATCAATACAGTTAAACTGTGCATTTTGTATTACAAAACAATATTTTTTTTACTTTGAATGAAATTTTCAAGATGTTTCATTTGTTAATTCTGAACTGCAGACACCATAACTTGAACCTGTTGCCACTGAGTTGATTCCAGCTCAGAGCGACCCTATAGGACAGAGTAGAACTGCCCCATAGGGTTTCCAAAGAGCAGCTGGTGGATTCAAACTGCCAACCTTTTGGTTAGTAGCCAAGCTCACTTCGCTACCGGGGCTCTGCAGATACCACAACAGAGTAGAAAGATATGGGACTTTACGGGCAAATACACCTGGCTTGAATCCTGCTTTGCTATTTACTTTTGCTGTATCTTTAGAAATTTTGTTTAACTCTTTGACTTTCAGTTTCTGTATAAGGAAAATTGGGCTAAGTGCCTACACCACTGGGTGTAGTGATGAATAGATGAAATTATGTACACGGTAATAAGTACCTGGCAAAATGTAGTTCCTCAATAAATGTTTCCCTTCTCATGATCTCAAGTTACCATCTGAGTTCCATATCCAGTCCCATACCATTTTCCAAATTCATTGATATTTCTTTCACTCTTGCTCCCTTCGTGCACCTTTCCCATTATAGCCCATTCCCTGCGCCATAGTCAGAGTGATCTTAAAGACAACAACAAAATGAATTAGCCCTGATGAATGGATAAACAAAATGTGGTATAGCCATACAATGGAATAGTATTCAGTCATAAAAAGAATGAACATGTCACAAGAAGGATGAAGCTTGAAAACAGGCTTAGTGAAAGAAACAGTCTCAAAAGGCCACATAGTGTATGATCCCATTTACATGAAATCTGCAGAATAGGCACCTCCATGGAGACAGAAAGCAGGCTGGTGGTTGTCAGGGGCTGAAGGGAGGGGTGGATGGGGAGTGACTGCTTAACGAATACGGGATTTCCTTTTGGGGTGATAAAAAATGTTCTGGAACTAGATAGTGGTGATGATTGCAAAACACTGTGAATGTGTCACTGAATTTTAAGATGGTTAAAATGGTAAATTTTATGTTATTTGTATTTTACCATGATAAAAATAATAAATTAGCCCGTTCTCTTATATCTTTTCTTGCCTGACTCTTGCAGCAGATGAGGTGAACTTTCAGAAATGTAAATCAGATCATGCCATTAGCTTGCTTAATTCTCCCCCTTCCCACTAACTCCCCATAACACTTAGAACAAATCTAAACATCTTTTCTGACTTCCTACTGTGTCTACTTCAGGCCTCACCCCCTCTCTCCTCACCCTATACTCTCCAGCCACACTTCTTAATTTCCCATGGAACATGTGCTAGTCCCCACTTTGGCCTTTGCTATTCTTCTGCCTCGAATGCTCTCCCCTCAGGGCACTGCATGGCTGGGCCTTTCACCATTGAAATCCAACTTGAGTATCACTTTCTCAGGGAGGTCTTTCTTGACCATCCAATCTAAAGTCAGCCACTCATATTCACATTTGTCTAATCTAATCTCCTTTAATTCTGGAGTAGCAGTTATACATTCCTTGCTTAATTATACATTTTTCTCATTTATACTCTGCCTCAAAACCAACCCTTCCTCACTCTTCAACCCCTCTGGACAGCAGGGAACTTATTTGTTTTGTTTACTGTAATATCCCTGACAACCAGAGCCAGGCCTGGCACATGGTAGTTAATAAATACTTTCTGGATGCCTTGCAAATACTTTCTGTACTTCTGAAACACAAAACTCAACACTGCAGAAGAAACAGCATTTGACAATATTTCAAAAACAGAATTTGTAAATTATATGGGCATCTTTAAAGGCTTTGATGGTCCTGATTAGAGTTAACTGCATTGCTTCAATTTAAAAAAGAAAAACCACAGACAAAATCACAACAGTGTACAATTATTTCAGGAGTGTGATGAGAGCTCCCCTGACAAATCAGATACTTTTAAAACTATACCACCACTCAGCAGGCTCCTTGCTTTGAAATGAATAATGTTCACCTCCCACCAACATTTTTATTACTGCTGAACATGTGATTTATTTACTGGCTAAGGAATGAGTCTTAGTGAAAGGCTCCCCCTTTCAGCACTGAAAGTGTTGAAAACATTGCAAGTTTTGTCGGATGGCTTAACACAGACCTCTAGAATAAGGACATGTCTTGATGACCTCTTGCTGATTGGATGGGAGTTAAGCTGTTCTTCTTGTATCATCCGCTCTGTAAGATACTGGAACGTTAGTGGCTGGGCCTCAATGGCCAGGTATGATCGCAAGATTTTACATCATGAGATCTATTTCTATAGAGCCTATGGGAAAATCTGAACTGTTGTTTATAGATACTCCATAACATTTCAGCAAGTACACAGCTCACATTCACTGAGATACTCAGACCTAAGCTTTGTTTTCAACATAGCCTATCGCCACCACTTTTGAACTTCCTCTACAAAGCAGGGTGGACACATTTTCGTGATTCTTGAAGGAAAAGGAAATGCATATTTATTAAACATGTACTTTGTGCCAGTTTCCTTGTTAAATGTGTTATCTGCACAGTCTCATTTAATCCTTACAATTGTGCGATAAGCAAGTGAAGGCAATGAGAAGACAAACTTTCTTCTTTCACACATTGTGGAAGGAGAAGATTGGTGAATCAGGAATTGGCAAAATGAAGGAACTGACTATTCTTATCCCACTGACATTATCCCACAGTTAGTTTCAAGTTTTTCAAGGGACACCGTATTTTACTTTCCTAATTCATGGCAGTTGCCTGGAGCATGACAAATGTTCATTGATCAACAATCCTATTAAATTGAGCCCAAGATTTGCACAGGAACTGCACATTTGAAGTTTTCAAAAGGCCAGGACTTAGAAAAAGATAATTGGGTAAGGCACCTTGAGGTTTCTGGAAACTATCCTTACTTCCCATAGAGCAGTACGTCTGATTTGGTTCCATTACTTCTTGGTAATGCTTGAGAGCTGGAGGGAGAAGGGGAAGAGCCATTTCCCTTTCTCCGTCCATCAGAAGGAGCTCTTTAATCTTCCAGCTGATTTTCATGAAAACTCAAAATTGTCCATTATCAGATAAAACTCTAGGACTGTGAAACTCATTTCTACTGAAACAAGACCAGTTCTGAATTAACAACTCAATCCTGACAAATTACAGGAGAAGAAAAAAAAAAAATCCCTAAGACTGTCCCAAGCCAACATTGAGGATTTAGATTACTGAATCACTGACCTTCTTTTGAGTACATTATGGTTAAAAAAAAAAAAAAAAAAGAAAACTCAAACCTGTTGCCATTGAGTTGATTCCAACTCATGGTGATCCCATATGTGCATAATTTCTCCACAGCATTTTCAAGGCTGTAATCTTTTGGAGCAGATTGCCAGGCCTTTCTTCTAAGGTGTCTCTAGGTGGGTTCGAACTGCTAATCTTTCAGTTAGTAGTCAAGCACTTAACTCTTTGCACCACCCAGGGACTTTTACATTATGGTTAGAGAGATATTAATTTTCCTTTATTTGCAATAAAGTAAATTATTATGGTCTAATGACCACACTTAATGGTCAGAAAGTTCAAAGAAGCTCAGTCTAAGTGATCTGGTCAATGAAAGGACTGACAAGACCTAAATATCTAAAGTCTATCTGGACATCTTAGATTCTATTAGTTTGGAATAGGAAAGGTGGGGTGAGAAATTAATTAACACTTCATTATGTGGATACATTTGAGAAATAATCACTTTAGTTTGGACAGCTGGGGAGACGAAGCTTCAGGAATCTAAAAATTAGGCCCTCATCGTACAATTTAAGAGATGATATTTGACAGGAAATAGTCTATGAGATTTTCATTCCAGGTGCATCCCTCTGATAGGACAGATAGAAATATGTCAAATGCTGCCCAGAAGTTCCTTGTCCTTGCTCAGGAAATGTGGAAGGTGAGATTACAGACCTTTCTAAATGAAATCATTAGATGAAACTTCAGACAGGATAAAATATTGATAATATAATGCTGATTCGAGACATAGTCAGAGGCCTTCTAAATAAGAGTTCAGGAAAAAGTCTAAGGCTATCTGTTTGTAATGGTAAATATTCATGGTAACCTGACATGAAGTCTTATTTCAGTTATCCAGACATTTGGCATTTTATGAGAAATGCTTAGATTGTATCCAAAAGTGAGATGTAAGTGGATTTCTTTGCTTGGGCTAGCTACATTATGACAGCCTGTATTCAGTCATCTTGCTATTGGCATTCTAATTCATTAATTTGTTCATCCATACAATTAATTAATAGCATAATTGATTAATTAAACTAATATTATAACTCATTGAAGATGAAAAGGCAGTTATAACTTTCTTATTTAATTATTAAAGAGAATTAAAAAGTGAGCAAAACTCAGTTCTTATTCTCAAGTTACTCACAGGCTAATGATGTGGAATCATTAGATGACCTGTGAAGCAGTTTGTTTTGGGTAAGTTTTAAAAAAATGCCTTGGGTGAGTAAATTTAACTTAGTTTTACCTCCTGTTAAAAGTTGGTTTATTCCTGTTTAAGACTAGTCAATGATACTGGTTCAGTAACAGTTAACTCCCTAACATGATGCTCTGAAATAATCATTTTATGTACCTTCAAAATAAATGTGAGAAATTTCAAGTGTCTTTGTAGTCACTTGTCCTGTGGAACAACTGTAAGGGTAAACCAAGGTAGGAGGAAGCACTGTGCTGTGTGTGTTTGAGATACTGACTGAGGTTCTGAAAACGTTCCAGAACCTTGGTGGGATGAGCAGAATGGGGAACAAGGAGTGGATTGTCTCGGCCATCGGTACCTGGCTGAGCTCCATTTTTGGTGGGAAGATAATGACCTCAATGCTCTAGATGCTAGATTTTTTTTCTTTGCATTTGAATGTGATGCTTCCCCCCCCCCCAAAACAATCAAACTATGTTGCCTGTAATCCAAGATAAAATTTAATTTCCAGAGAAAGCCATTTGGGGGAAAATGTTCTAAATTAAACCGTACCATAAATAATAATAATTATTATTATTTATTGAGTATGTCTTATGTGACAGGTTCTGTGTTAAGTATACTTTATATACATTATCTCATATAATCCTGACCACAACCCTAAAATAAAGCATTCTTCTTATATTTGACCCAGTTGCCATTGATTTGATTCTGACTCATGGCAACCCCATGTGTGTCAGAGTAGAACTGTGCTCCGTAGGGTTTTCGATGGCTGATTTTTCAGAAGTAGATTGCCACGCCTTTCTTCTGAGGCACCTCTCGGTGGACTCAAACCTCCAACTTTCTGGTTAGTAGCTGAGTACATTAACTATTTGTACCACTCAGGGATTCCTCTTATATTTAAGAAAACCTTACGTTAACTCTCTTTATAGATATGTGTATGTGTGTACACACACACGCACACATACACACAAGTTTTGAAGCCAGAGTTTATATCTTGCCCCCTTCTCTCTCCCCACTACACAGTGAGTGGCTCATAATTAGTGCCTAGAAAATATTTGTTGAATTAAATGAAATATCATTTCCTGTGCTTTCCCCGAGGAAAGAATTTCATCAATCATTTTGTCCTTTGAAAACCTAACTTTGAAGACACCTGTGGTGGTGCAGAGGTTAATCACTCAGCTACTAACCAAAAGGTCAGTGGTTCAAACACCTGCTAAAAATTTGCATTTCTCACAAGTTCCCAGGCAATGTTAATATTGCTGGTTATGGACCAATTCTGAGAACCACTAGTAGAACAGTGATTCTCAAAATTTAATATACATAAGAATCACCTGGGGATCTTGTTAAAACGTAGATTCTGATTCAGTATATCTGGGGTGGAAATGCAAATTTTCAGCAGGCGTTCAAATTGGAATGAACTGGTTCCAAGCCCCAGTTCAAACCTACCAGCTGATCCAGGGGAGAATGATGTGGCAGTCTGCTTCTTAGAGACTATAGCCTTGAAAACTCTATGGGGCAGTTCTGCTCTGTCCTATAGGGTCATTATGAGTCAGAATTGACTCAGTGGCAGTAGGTGTGGTTTGGTTTGGTGGGTACAAACAGCTCTGGTCAAGAGCTAGAATCAAGTCAAGATCAGAATTTCTATTTTATAGATGAGTAAACTGAGGCTTAACGAAGACAAGGGACTTGTCCAACGGGTTTGGTTTTTTGGATGGATGAATAGGTATTACAAATTTTTAATCCAACTAAGAAATGTGGATTGACTCATCTCTGTGTTCTTGGGTCAGTGAGGAAGACTGCAGTAAAGGGAGGAAGGTTGGAAGCTGTTGTGTGGGGATTGGTGGGAAGAAATTCTGGTGAGAATGACTTTTGTTGCCTTTGGGTTATAAAAGCCAAGATACTGTGAATTTGACAGTCTTTCCTGGAGTGTCTGAGCTATAACAACCTCAAATGGAATGGGCCCAGCGATGCTGTGAGCTGAGGACCCAGCAAGATCGGGCTCACACACAAGGGGAAGGAGAGTCATGGTGGAGGGCAGGCTCCCAGACAGCCTTGTTTTCTGTGCACTTGAGGCCCTGGTTCATCTGATTTTCCAGTTGATGACTGGACCCTTGTCCACACTGCTCATTTTCCTGAACCGCCCTCCCCCCCATTATGGCTTTGGTGTGCTGGGTATGGAAGGAGCATGGGATGACACAGCCTTTGTGAACTAAGTCCTCTCTCTCCAGCTTTGATTATTCCATGAGTTTTTTTTAGCATCCGGTCATGCAAAGACCATCACTATCAAACACAATCACACAGTGTCTACCTGTGTGTGCACGCGCAGTACTGTGCAAGGCAAGTAAAATGGACTTCGTTCTTCCCCTCTGGGAGCTCTCAATAAAAACCAGACAATAGATGTGGCAAGCACAACAGGGCAAACAGACGCACAGCTGTATCAACAGAGAAGTACAACCGATTAGAGAACTTTGGTACAAGCTGTTAGTGCATATGCTGTTTGTGTACTGAAAATAAAGGGGAAATTCTGCAGGTTGCAGAGAACTTGCTGGAGTCTGTGAGAGGGGCAAGGAAAGGGTGATTGTTGGAGGTGGTGGAATCACTGTGCTTCTGTCAATTAGGAGGGAAAGAAGTTTTCCTTTGGAGTGGGAGGAGAGGGTTTTTTTCTTCACTGGTCCGTAATTTGGGGCACAGGTATTATTACTTAGCTCTAGGTTCTTTTTAAGAGAGTCTGTTGTAACCAGCCTAGAGAAGGAAAACAAAAAAGTATTAAGCAGGACATAGCCTGCCAGGGAGATTTCATAAGCTTTCTTTCCACTGGAAACCAGGCTAAAAAGAAAATAAAAACCAGAATATATTATAATTGTATGTTCGACTTACAACCAACTAGCCTATGCCAATTGATTTTCCAAGGAAATGATTACTTTGGGTAAGGTTTTTTTTTTTTTTAAGGGTCAACATTTGTTGCCATTATCTAGCACTTACTGCCTTTGACGTCCTGAACGTTGTCAGAAATTAATCTGGAATCGCAGAATTCAGCTGAAAGGGAATTCTAGGCAGGTCTCTGCCTCACCCACCCTAGGCTGATAGTTATCTCTCTTCTTTTTAAATATATCCAGATAGGGAATTTGAAAACCTCCCCAGGAATCTTTTCCGGGGTTTGTAAAATCTTCACTGCCAATACATCTTTCTATCTGACTGAAATTTGTTTGGTTGTAGTTGAAATTCATTTCTTCTTCTTCTTTCCTCATTAGAGAAGGCGGTATTACCCCTGATGCTAGCCATTCCTCTGAAGACGGCTGTTAAACACACCCTAGACATCCTTCCTGGATACACACAACTTCCGTTTAGGATGTCATCTATATCTATCTATCTATCTATATATATTTTTTTGCCTCTCCCTTTTCCTCAAGATAAGACAGCCTGCTAGGATCTCTTTAAACTGTGAGTTCCTGTAATTGATTTCATGAGTTTCATTCTACGAATATTGACATGTCAATATGTCCCATTTCTCTGGTTCCAATCGGATCTTATTGATTAGGTCATAAAAAATCTAAGAGAGCGTTGTAATTTATGCTTTCCTGGAGCTGGCGAGGTGGTAGTCTGGTAGTCTCAAGATGCTGACAGGCACTTCCTAGCTCTTAACAGCTTGGACAAGCAATTTACCTCTAGATATCACAATGAGATGAAGAGATGGACAAAGTAATTTCAAGGTTTTATCCACCTTTAACGTTCAACAGTTCTATGAATATATTATGAATAGTTCTTTGGCCAAAAGGAACAGCTATTTTCCCTTAATTACCTTTAATATATATATATATATTTTTTTTTTTTTGCTATACTTACGGTTATAGTTTTGTTTTGTTTTTAAATACAGGCTACAAATCAGGACCAGCATAAAGAAGAGACACATAGGGCAAGATCTGGGGAGGTCCCCAAAGTGAAGCTTCCATGTCTCAAAAAGGGTGTGTCATTCTCCCGAGAACAAACGTCTTTTACCAACCAGGAAGCTAATGGAGGTTCAGTGTCCAGAGCTTTCATAGACAGTCTCTTAATGGAACTACCAATATTTTAACCAACAATATCTTCCACAATGGTTAATCTGTGTCATCCTACCAGTGATTTTTCAAGCAAAAGCCTCTAGTATGTTTTTATTTTTTTTACTGAAGCATAACTTACATATTTTAATATAAGTCTTCTCAATTGCTTACTTTTGTGAATATGATACATTAATGTCACAAGACTTAAGCTTAGAACTCAGTTTTTACACACGCGGACTCATTTTTTAGTTTGTTATTGCCTGTATGTTTTGCAAGGCCCCTCATATCATATATGAGTGGTTTTATTAAGTAGTGTTTAGTCTACTGGCAGAGAGTTGGCAATTCTCACCCTTCTCTATCCACATGGGTATGTTTTCCATCTTTCATGCCCTGGGATCCTTTTAAACACACACTAACAAAATACGTTGACACAGTTTCCTTGAAAAGAGAATTCCTTCATTTAAAAAAAGTAATATTGAATTGAAAGAAGTCCAAAAAAGGAGGGCATTGAAAAAAGCCCATGGCAGAAATATTTTTTGAGGTGAATATTCTTCTCCTGTGATTATCTATTGAGTGAGCAATTTTCATTTCAGTCCCTTTAAACTTTTGCTGAACTCCAAACTAAGCATCTTCAACGGGCACATCAGGCTTAGCCACATCACCCCCCTCACTTAAAACCCAGTGCTTGCTAAAATATTCTTCGAGGGTTTGTAATAAATATGACTGTTTTCTTCTGCTTGTTTGCCTTTTCATGCATCAGCCTGGCCTTCCCTTGCCACCTCTTCTGCAGACACACTTTTAAAGTCATTTTCTGCTTGACTTGAAAAATGTACTTCATCAGCTTAATAGCTAATTAAACAACGGAAGTCTGAATTTAGTCATACTCTAGATATCAAAATGGGATGAATAGTTGTATAAACTTGAGCCACTCTTATTTTGTTACAAGGTGTCCAGCAATTTATTTTCTGCCTCAAACAACACATCTACCTGGTTTATACGCTGTTCACCCTCATGTTGCGGCCACTCTAATTTGTTCTTTCCATTGGCCCCTGTGGGCATCACCGTGCCCCTCTTTCCTTCTCCCTCAGCCCTATCCCTCCAGACGGAGCACAAAGCAAGTATTCTGGGCTCACTGGCTGGCTGACTTGTCTGCTTATCAATCAGCTGATATTTCTTATGCTTCTTTGAATGCTTTGGTCCCTTCTTACACCACAAGCTGCACGTGTCCCTGAGTAACATTTGCACTTTTCCACCAACAGCATTGCCTTCTGGCTATCGCCCAACTTGGCGTAGCAGTTGGTGGTGAGCAAGGGAGATGGCATCCTTGCTCTTTCGCTATCTTTAATGCTACGCCTTACATTCTGAGTGGCTTAGAAAATGCTCTCTGCTGCTTTATCTTCTCATCTCCTTTCGGTCCAGTTCACCCCTTCTCTTCTGTCCCCTCATTCCTCTCACTATGCAGAAAGTGCGAACAAAGTAGAGGGGAAAAGCGGGGCAAGAGAATCATTATGAGGGTCTTTCCACCATTTGCTTTGTTTCTCAGAAACTTCTCCCCATTCTTCTAAACTCTTAACTTAAATGATGTTTTCCTCAGTTTTAATTCCCAAAACAAAGGTTGCTTTTTCTTAGCTTATAGTCCAGCACTAGGTCCTAGCTTCATTCCACTATGTTCTGAACACCGGGCCTGTTTTTTCATTTTCCCAACATACTAAACTTGAAATAGCTCATTCTCCTATGGGAAACCAATCCACACATGGCTCAGAGTGAGGGAAAAGAGGGTTTTTACTTTAAGTTCTCTCAGGTACTAATGCCAGTTTACACGATACATTTAAGTGCTTCTTTTTCTGAGTATAATTCCCTTCAAATCCCCTGCTGAAGTTGATAATTATCCTTATTTAATGTTTATCATCTTAAATTCTGAGAGAGAAAATTCAGGTTAGCTGAATATACAAACTCACCCACAGTAATACAGTATGTATACATATTAAAAATTGGCATCAAGAACATGTTAAAAGGAGGATGTATAGGAATCTTAAGCTTTCTTGCTCTACCTCCTTCTCTTAAAAATTTATACCTGTCATTTAATATTAGCAAACAATATAAAATATACTCTTTCTGAGGCTGACTCAACCATGTACAAAAAGTTAACTTGTCTCCTTTGCTATAACCTTAGCAGAGACAGATCTACTGGTTGAAGCATAATATGGTATTGGGGATGTGACCAAGTGAGAAATTCTATGGCACAAGTAACAGGTCTAAGTGGATCTACTTCCTATAGGAACTTCCTACCCACAAGCTTTGGGTCCATAAAGTTCAGGACAGCTTTGGTATTAGAGACTTACTGTCCCAAAGATAATCAAAGATAGGCCTGGGTCTGAAAACCATAAATAATTATAATTCTAGCAATGTAGATTCACACATGTGCAAATATACAAATGAATACCACAGATGATCTAGCTCAAAGCAAATGTTAGAACTCTGAGAACCCAGCGGCATGGAGGAAGCCCATGTCACTCACCTGCTTAAGAAATTTCAATAGCCCCACTGCCATTAGGACCAAGTCCAGACCCCCAGTACTGCACTGGTAGCTTTATCCATCGCTTCAGCTTCCTCTCTCATCTCACTTCAGCCATATAGAACTACATATAGTTAACGGAGCTCACCATGCTCTCTCACCTCCTGGATGTGCCATATGCTGTTACTTCTAATTTGCCAGGCTCTTTTTTTTTTTCTTTTTTTTTTTTTTTAGTTTATCAATTCATCCATTTATCTATTCATCCACCCATCCGTCTGTCCAACAAATATTGACTGAGCACTTACTATATTTCAGGAGGTCCTGGGTGGTGCAGATGATTAACGCACTTGGCTGCTACTGAAAGATTGCAGATTCGAGTCAACCCTGAGGCATCTCAGAAGAAATGCCTGGTAAGCCACTTCCGAGAAAAATCAGCCTAATGGAGCACAGTTCTACTCTATCATCCGAGGTTGCCATGAGTCGGAGTCAGCTCAACAGCAACTGCTTTACTATATTCTAAGCATTATTCACAGTAGCAAATAACAAAGACCCTAGTCCCTAAGGAGCTTACAGTCTAATAAGAAAGACAGTCATTATACAATTAATTTTAGTAGAAATCCAATTACAGCTGTGATAAATGCTGTGCAAGAAAAGTACCTGAACTTAGGGAGGAGGGCAGAGTAGCAAAGGCTTTCTTGGAAGAAACATTTCACGCCCAAATGTGCTGTCCAACACAGTAGCCATGAATCACACGTGGCTATTGAGCCCTTGAAATGTAGCTAGTGCATCTGAGGAATTAAAAATTTAATTTTATTTAATATTAATTAATTGAAATTTAAAAACTGAAACAGTGTAAATATTTTTTTTTGTTAAACACAATTTTTTTGGTTGTGGTAGGAATACATTTCACTTTGTTGTTATTAGGCGCTGTCAAGTCGGTTCCCGACCCATAGTGACCCTGCATACAACCGACTGAAAAAGTACCGGGTCCTGAGGCATCCTCACAATTGTTATGCTTGAGCCTGTTGTTGCAGCCACTGTGTCAATCCATCTCGTTGAGGGTCTTCCTCTTTTTGGCTGACCCTCTACTTTACCAAGCATGATGTCTTTCTCCAGGGACTGATCCCTCCTGACAACATGTCTAAAGTATGTGACACGAAGTCTTGCCGTCCTTGCTTCTAAGGAGCATTTTGGTTGTACTTCTTTCAAGACAGATTTGTTCATTCTTTTTGGCAGTCCATGGTATATTCAATATTCTCCACCAACACCATAATTCAAAGACATCAATTCTTCTTCGGTCTTCCTTATTCATCATCCGGTCATCACATACATATGAGGTGATTGAAAATACCATGGCTTGGGTCAGGT
>NW_004443991.1:221188-334530 GCF_000243295.1 Trichechus manatus latirostris | reverse complement strand
CGTTTGTTGAAACATCTCAGTTGGTATTCTGTCAGTTCCTGGAGTCTTGTTTTTCACCAGTGCCTTTAGTGAAGCTTGGACCTCTTCCTTCAGTACCATTGGTTCCTGATCATATGCTACCTCCTGAAATGGTTGAACGTTGACCGATTCTTTTGGATATAGAGAGTCTGTGTATTCCTTTGGTCTTCTTTTGCAACTTTTTGCTTTGTTTAATATTTTGCCTGTAGAATCCTGCAATATTGCAACTGGAGGCTTGAATTTTTTCTTCAGTTCTTTCAGCTTGAGAAATGCCAAGTGTGTTCTTTCTTTTCGGTTTTCTAATTCCAGGTCTTTGCACATGTCATTATAATACTTTAGTTTGTTTTCTTGAGCTACCCTCTGAAATCTTCTGTTCAGCTCTTTTACTTCATCATTTCTTCCATTTGCTGTAGCTACTTGTTGAAGAGCAACTTTCAGAGTCTTTTCTGAATCTATTTTGGTCTTTTCTTTCTTTCCTGTCTTTTTAATGACCTCTTGCTTTCTTCATGTATGATGTCCTTGATGTTGTTCCACAACTTGTCTGGTCTTCGATCATTAGTGTTCAAAGTGTCAAATCTATTCTTGAGATGGTCTTTAAATTCAGGTGGCATATCCTTGAGGTCGTACTTTGGCTTGTGTGGACTTTTTCTTCTGCTTCAACTTGAACTTGCATATGAGCATTTGATTGACTTCAGGATAGATCTTGACTATTCTTTTGACAATGAATGCAATGCCGTTCCTCTTCAAATAGTCAGTCACAGCATAGTAGACAATAGGATTGTCTGACTCAAAATGGCCAATACCAGTCCATTTCAGCTCACTAATGCCAAGGATATCTATGTTTACGGGTTCCATTTCATTTTTGACAATTTCCAATTTTCCTAGATTCATATTTTGTACAGTCCACATTCCGATTATTAATGGATGTTTGCAGCTGTTTCTTCTCATTTTGTGTCATGCCACTTCAGCAAATGAAGGTCTCGAAAGCTTGACTCCATGCATGTCCTTAAGGTAGACTCTACTTGAGGAAGCAGCTCCTCCCCAGTTGTCTTTTGAGTGCCTTCCAACCTGAGGGGCTCATCTTCTGGCACTATATCAGACAATATTCCACTGCTATTCATAAGATTTTCACTGGCTAATTCTTTTCAGAAGTAGACTGCCAGATCCTTCTTCCTAGTCTGTCTTAGTCTGGAAGCTCAGGTGAAACCTCTCTGCCATGGGTGACCCTGCTGGTATTTGAATACCGGTGGTACAGCTTCCAGCATCACAGCAACACACAGGCCTCCACGTTACGGCAAACTGACAGACGCATGGGGACATTTCACTTTAGCATTCTGGAGGCTGGGAGTCTGAGTTCAGGGTGTTGGCAGGGCCATGCTCTCTCTGTTGACCCTAGGGAGAGATCTTTCCTTGTCTCTTCCAGCCTCTGGTAGCCTTAGGTGTTTTTTGGTTCCCTGGCTTGTAGATACATCTTCACATGGCCGTCTTCACCTTGTATCTGTCTCTCCATGTCTCCTCCTAAGGAATCACCTTTTTTTCTTTTTTATAACTAATGTTTATAGTGTTCTTACTCTGTGCCGGACACTGTTGTGTTTTGCCTGTATAAACCCATTCAACCCTTACACCCAGCACAGGAGTAGTACTATTATTGTCTCCATTTCACAGAAATGAAACTGAGGCACACAGAGGCTCAATACCTTATCCAGGGTCACACAGCTGGTACTTGGAGGACCTGGGGTTTGAATCTGAGCAGTCTATCTCCAGAGCTTACGTGGGTTTCTCTGGTCTCTTCAAGTCACCTGCTTTTGCTGGCAGGATGATTCTGCCTGCTTCACCATCACGTGCCGTTTGGCCAGTGGGTGGGTCCTGCCTCATCTTGCAGCAGGCTGCCTAGTCCTCTGAGCTCTTCTTCTCTGTCCATGTTTAACCTGACAGGAACTAGTGAATATACCCCAGGGTTCTGCCAGGCTAACTCCTATTCATCTTTCTTGTTTCAGCCTGGATGTCATTTCCTCCAGAAAGCTTCTGTTCTCTTAAGTTTAGAGTAGTGCTCTTCATACTTATTCACAAATGCCCTGTCCTACTGCGGCATAGCAATCACCCTGTGTAGAATTGCTGGTCAACTTGTGTTCCCTCCCTGCACAACCTCATTCCTCCACGTCGGACCTGCAGGTTAGGACTCTGTCTTGTTCACTGTTATATACTGAGAATCTAGCAGAGTGCCGGCCTCATTATAAGACTGTTGTGAGGAGTAAATAAAAGTATTCATTCATTCAACAGTTATTTATTGAGTGCCTACCAGGTCAGGCACTGGTCTTGGTGTCTGAAGCACCAAGTGAACAAAAAATATATTCTTAAAATTTGTATCTGCTAAATAGATATTAATTACTCAGCAAGGTGTCTGACACATGGTAAGTTCTTAATAATCATAATAAATTATCAGTCAGTATTTAATAATAATATTAAATTATTACCAAAAACCAAACCCACTGCCATTGAGTCGATGCCATTGACTCATAGCAAACCCATAGGGTTTCCGAGGCTGTAAATCTCTATGAAAGCAGACTGCCACATCTTTCTCCCACGGAGTCACTGGTGGTTTTAAACCACTGACCTTTCGGTTAGCAGTCAATCGCTTTAACTACTGCACCACCAGGGCTCCTTAAATTATTAGTCAGTAATAAAGTCAGTATTTGAGTGCTTACTGTGTGCTAGACACTTACTTAAGTGCTCTTCATGTATTATCTCATTTAATCTTTACAAAAAAAATCCCTGAGTTAGTACTTTATTATCCCTACTTAACAAGTGAGGAAACTGAGGCACAGAATGTTAAGAAGTTTACCCACACAGTTACTCAGTTATGGACCCAGAATTCAAACCCAGACTGGGTGACTCTTAATCCTGGGCTCTTAAACTTTCTACTATATTTCTTTAAAATTTAGTTATTACTATTATCATCATGGAGTCTCTGGTTGGTGCAAATGGTTAATGCTCTCAGGGCAAACCGGAAGGTTGGAGGGTTGAGTTCACCCACAGACACCTTAGAAGCGACACCTGGCTATCTACTTCCTAAAAATCAGCCATTGAAAACCCTATGGAGCACAGTTCTACTCTGACACACATGGAGTTACCATGAGTCAGCAACTGGGTTTTTTTTTTTTTTTTTGTATTATCATCATTATTATTGTTGTGAGGCACTCAATAAGTATATGCTAAAGAAAAGGAGGTAAGAATAAGAACTCTTTTCCTAAGATGTGCCTAATGTCACTTCCATGTTTATATACTGAAGGTGCGGCATTCTGGTACAAATAAGTATGCAATTGAAGTTTTACTAATTTTTGCTTATAGAGCTCCATATTACTGTATTTTTGCGCAAATAATGCATACCTCCTCACCCTGGGAGGTATTTTAGTAAGTGCCTCTATGCCAATTTTTTTTTACATGTTGCTGTAAAAAAATTAGCATAGCACATTTACAAAAATACCTGGTCGGGGGTGGGGAAGGAAGTGGTTGGCGAACAAACATCAAAGGTGTGCGTTACTTGCATAAAATACAGTATTCACCTTCCAGCACATGGATTCCATAAAGTTTTTCTTACTCCAGGAAAAAGCTTCACTACTAAGACAGGACTTATTGCCAGAAATTGATGTTGCAGAAATGGAAACCTCATTGAGAAACAAGTATCAGTCGCTGGGCAGTCTCAAATGGATTTTCTCTATGTTTGAAATAAAGGGTTGTAGGATAGGATTTGAAGTAGCCTATCTGCTTTCCTTCTCTGCTCTTCCTAATTACTTCAAAACCACAATCAAACTTGACCGTTTTCAGTTTTTGTATTCGTTTTTGTGGACTCTCAGGGCTTAACAAAGAATGGTTAGAAAAACAATAAAAAATATTTGTTCTCCATTTTATCCTTCCCCCTGCCAATGCACCGAGTATGAGTTGAATATCTACTATGAGTTCATCCATCACAGTGTTGTGCTCCACAGCATCAGATAAGCCTGAGACATGGTACTTGGCCACACAGGGCCATCAGTCTATTGAGAAGACAAGACGTGCACAAGCAACAGTAGGGAAACAACATACGCAGTAGTTAATCGATTCCTCAGTTGAGTGGACTAGCCTTAGTGATTGTAGAAGTTCAGAAAAAAATGGAGATTCATGAGGGCCAGAGAAGTGAGGGAAGATATCATGGAGGAAAGGGGAGGTAAACTGGGTCTTGCAGAGTGAGTAAGAGTCAGATTAACAGAGAGGAAATGGGAGTCATTGTACATATGGGGAAAGACTTAGCAATTGAACAGATGTTTTGATGGTAAGGACACTGGTCTGGCTAGAACACAAGGAACATTTTGGAGACTACTGAACAATAGATGTGTCCATGCAGGAAAGCTGGTAATAGGGAACCCAAGGTCGAGAAGGGGAGAGTGTTGACATGTTGTGGGGTTGGTAACCAATGTCACAAAACAATATGTATACTAATTGTTTCCTGAGAAGCTAGTTTGTTCTGTAAACCTTCATCTGAACTACAATAATAATAACAAAAAAAGTGTCCATGTAGTTAAGGGTGTCTTTGAATATCGAGCAGAACAATAATATAATCTTTAGAGCTGGATAAGCCCTTCAAGAGTATCTAAATTGGGAAATTGTATCAACAACAAATGATCTACCTCCGACTCTATTACTAGTTTTTGATTCTGGGCACGTCGATCTTTCTGAAGGACCACCACTAGTTAAACAGTATAAGAACCATCATTAGGAGAGGGGTTTTTTTTTTTTTTTTTTTGATTGTACTTTAGATGAAAGTTTACAGAGCAAATGAGTTTCTCATTACACAATTAATACATATTGTTTTGTGACATTTGTTGCCAATCCCATGACATGTCAACACTCTCCCCTTCTCAACATTGGGTTTCCCGTTACCAGCCTTCCTGACCCCTCCTGCCTTCTCGTCCTTGTCCCTGAGCTGGTGTGCCCATTTAGTCTCATTTTGTTTTACGGGCCTGTCTAATCTTTGGCTGAAGGGTGAACCTCAGGAATGACTTTACTACTGAGTTAAAAGGGTGTCCAGGGGCTATACTCTCTGGATTTCTCCAGTCTCTGTCAGACCAATAAGTCTGGTCTTCTTTAATGAGTTAGAATTTTGTTCTTCATTTTTCTCTAGCTCTGTCCAGGAACCTCTATGGTGATCCCTGTCAGAGCAGTCAGTGTGGTAGCCGGGTACTGTCTAGTTGTGTTGGACTCAGTCTGGTGGAGGCTGTGGTAGTTGTGGTCCATTAGTCCTTTGGATTAATCTTTCCCTTGTGTCTTTGGTTTTCTCCATTCTCCCTTGCTCCAGACAGGGTGGGACCAGTGGAGTATCTTAGATGGCCACCAAGCTTTTAAGACCCCAGGCACTACTCACCAAAGTAAGATGTAGAACATTTTCTTTATAAACTATGTTATGCCAATTGAGCTAGATGTCCCCCAAGACCATGGTCCCCAGCCCTCAGCCCAGTAATTTGGTCCCTCATGGAATTTGGACGTGTCTGTGAAGCATCCATGACTTTGCCTTGGTCAAGTTGTGCTGACTTCTCCAGTATTGTGTACTGTCTTACCCTTCACCAAAGTTACCACTTATCTATTACCTAGTTAGTGTTTTTCCTTCCCACCCCTCCCCTCCCTTGGAATAGGAGAGGTTTTAAGTTCTAAACCTAATTGAGACTTGGGCCTTTTCCTGACATTAACTCATCACTAAATTGCCTGACCTTGTTAAAGTTACTTGACTTAGTTAGGCCTTGGTTTTCATATCTGTAAATAATAGGGCTTGAACCATTTGGTTTCTAAAGGGACACTGAGCTCTAAGATTTATAGCTTTATGATTCTTTTTGCAATTTTCTGTACCCATATGCTCTTTTATGATAAATGAACTAGGACGGATTTTCAGACTAAACTCAACTAACAGTCTGGGTTTTTCTTAAATGGATTGTTCTAAGTGATATGTTGGATGTGTCATTCCTTTGTGGGGCCATAAACAGTTCAAATCATAAGGTCAAAGATTTTAAGGCTAAAATAAGCCTTGCCAGACATAGGCTAAAATGGAAAATAGTGCTCAGTCAGTTGCTACCTTTATATAAATGCAGTGATGTTGTTGAGGATGATAATGAATAATATCTCAATTTACTAAATGCTTACTTTGTGCCAGGAATTTTACATGTAGCATGTGTGATCTATACAATAACCCTGCATGTAAATAATGTATTCTATTTATAGCCCATGAAACAGAGGTTCGATGGCTTTCCTAAGCTTACCTAACTTACCAGTGGCAGGGCTGAGATTCAGTTCCAGGTCTTTCCAAGCACAAACCTATGCACTTCCCACTATGAATGATATCTCCTTGCTCAACGAAGGACTCAGGGGCATAAAATTGCTAAAACTTACATAGACCTCAATTCCATATGAAGTTGGCAAAATTCTCAGTATACTGTAAAAGCTGAAGAATTAGGCCCATTGAAAATAATAGGATTTTGAATTCCCTATTATGTTTAAACCAGAGAGTCAAATACGATGGCTGGAATTTAAAAGAGGCTGAGTAATCTTATGACTAATAATGGCATTTGTAGTTATGAGGATTGAGACAAAAAAGGAGGAAACAGCAAGCTTTAAGGTCAAACATTTAGCACCAGGGAGTTAGCAAAATCCTTTTTTTCCTAAATTTAAATGTCATGCAAAGAAATGTTGATGATTGACTGCAATTGTGGTGTGTACCACTAATAGGTCTTCTGGGGGGTCATGAGTCATCTGATGTGACAGGAAGGCCACCTATTATGCTTTCTATCTGGGCTTCTATTATATTCAGCAATGTTGACAAGATGTGCTGATTGAAATTCTTACTAAAGAAGCTTTCTTTTGCAGCACACTTTAAAGCATGCATATAAAAATTCCACTGTCAGTGTTATTAAACGGATCTATGCATTCTCTTCAGGGAGTCAACGAGTTTGCATTTGGTTCTAACCATTCTAATGGAATGTTTGTCTTAGAAGTAATTTTTTCCAGTGCAACTCCCTGGGTGCTTGTTCAAGATGCTGGTCTGATGGATGAATTTTCACAAGCTGTAGAAATTCAGATAAACAGGGTGCTTCTCAACTAACATGAGAATTAGAATGCTCAGAAAATTTATTTTCATATGTTCATGCACCAATCAACTGTAGTCCATAAGTCAACTAGGAGAACCATTACCCTTCTCTTTACCGGGTTACTTCTGGTCCTGTAATTACCAACCTGTGTATGCCAGAGTATGGCAAACTGAGATGTTGCACAACAGGGTTTAATCTGAACTCAAATAGGTACCACATAGCAAATAGTTTGCTGATTGCAAAGTCTTCCACCTTTAGATGAAAGGAGTTATACTAGTGTAAAGTGTAATTATTTTAACAAAGGCAATCTGAGAAGTGCCCAAGAGTGAAAGCATAAGACCTTTTAATGCTTTCTTACAGACTCCATGAAATATGAAAATACAATAGACTTTTCAGAGAAGTAATCTCCAGGAGTCCACTAGTCTTTGCAGATTGGTCTAGAGAATAAACAGTTTAGGTCCTCACCCAACTCTTTTTATCTCTGTCATTTACTAATGACCCAATCAAATTGCTCATTTTAAGAGGAGGATGGTGAAATTAAAATGCATGCCTTTGTTTATTCTCTCATTTTCACAGATACTAGGGAGAATTATTCTCTTTGCTGACGATTTATGTAGCTCTGGCTCCAACAATTTTCTGCTTGTTCTGAGATATGTGCAGAAAATGATTACATTGGGTGGCTGGGGGCTGTCATTACAGACACAAGTGCTGGAAGCATAATTAGCCTCTGTCATTTCAAGAAAACATGGGATAAAATAGAGACCACTTAACAGGCTTGTTCTACCTACCTGGGTTAGGATTATTTAGGGTGTATAAATTCTACTTGGATTAATAATCAAAGTTCATGGAAGCAGCAGTCAAGAAATCAAACAATGTATTGTACTGGGCAAATCTGCTGCAAATGACCCCTTTAAAGTTTTGAAAAATAAAGATGTCACTTTGATGGCTAAGGTGCTCCTGACCTAAGCCATGTTCTTTTAAATCTCCTCATATGTATGCAAAAGCTGGACAATGAAAAAGGAAGACAGAAGAAGAATCGATGTATTCAAATTGTGATGTTGGCAAAGAATATTGAATTTACTATGTATTTCCAGGAAAACAAATCAATCTTAGGAGAAATACAAAGAGAAGTCTCCTAAAAGCAAGAATGGCAAGACTTAGACTTGCTTACTTGCGACACATCATCAGGAAAGACCAATCAGTAGAAAAGGATATCATGTTTGCTAAAGTAGAGGGCCAACAAAATCGAGGGAAACTCTCATTGAGATGGATTGGCACAATAGCTACAACAATGGACTCAAACATACTCATAATCATGAAGATGGGGCAATGTTTTGTTCTGTTACACATAAAGTAGCCATGAGTTGAAGCCGACTGCAGCAACTAACGTCTCAGGAAATGGTATATACACGCGTCCAGTGGTTTAAGCCCAGTATCTCAGAGTTATTCTTGATTCTTCTCTTCCCTCACTTCTCACATCTAATCCATCTGTCAGAGCTGTCAGCTCTACCTTCAAAATATATCCCTAATATATCCACTTCTCACTATGCCCTCTTCTAGTTCCAAGCCACCATTATTTTCATTTGTTTACTTCAACAGTCTCCTAACTGTTCTTCCGTGTGACTCTCTTGTACCCCCATCCTAACTGACATTTCATTCTCTACCCAGCTGCCACATGGATTCATTAAAATGATAAATCACATCATGCCATCATTCCCACCCCCTGCCCCTCCAATGGCTTTCTGATGTACTTCAAATAAAATACAAACTCCCCTTAGCCTAGAAAACCCTATATGAACTTCCAACTACATGTATACCCAACTAAACTGTGCTCATTTTCCTATAACCACAATAACCTTGCTGTTCCTGGAATGGATCAAGCTTATCACTGCCCCAAGGGATTTGTGTTTATTGTTCCTTTGTGAGGGAACAGGCTTCTTGCAATTTTTTTAAATTACTCAGTCGCGGCTCACATGTCACTTTCTCAGAGGGAGCTTCCCTATGTAAAGTGGCTCCTTCTGCCCCATATCACTTTCTACAGCATTCTCCTATTTATTTTTGATGGCACTTGTTGCCATCTGAATACATTCTGTTTACTTGTTTGCTTCCTCTTCTATTGTCTGTCTCCCTACTAGAGCGTGAGCTTCTTTAGAGTAGACACTATGTCTGCTTTGTTCTTTGCTGTATGCCCAGAGCCTAAAATCATGCCTCAAATAGTTGTTGAATGAATGAATGAATGGGCAAATGGTGGATGAATGGATGGAAACAGATTCCTGGGACTATTGCCAAGGAATACAAAGGAAGCTGCTCACAGGTGGCCAGTAGGATACAGAAGAGCATGTAAGTCATAATAGCCCCAGAACAGAGGTCAGTTCTCAGATTTCAGTTTGTCAATACGTCTGTTGGAATTTTGGGAAGCAGTAGAAATAGCTAAATCAAGTACTTCATGAGTCATTTGTCTCCTTGAGACTCTGGAAACTTTATGGGATCGGCTTTAGAAATTGCTTCCTTCTAGACAGCTGGTCCTAATGCTTACACTTTACTTTCAGAGTGGGAGGTGCCCTTGGGGGAAATAGAATATAATACTCTGGTCCTGACTTTGAGGTGAGTCAAATTTTAAGAAGTCTAGTAGAGCACTAATTCAAAAACAGATGGTCTAGATACAAAAAAAGATGGAGCTACTTACATTACAGCCACAATTGTGTGGTGGTGGTCTCCGGGCCCATTAATCATAAATACATGTGCTTTTAGACATGTCCAGGGATAGATATGTCAGGGCTCGCCTTTAAAAAGTGAAAGTCTGAATTTGTCATCCAAGTATATCTATGGTCTGGTTCCCAGTTGGGTGTGTTTTCCATTTGCCCTGGTTTTCAATGTTAATCTGGAGCTATGTCCAGACTTCCCTTTCTCCTCCCCTCTGACCAGAGCCACAACCTCCCGGCATCCTGTTTTCATACAGGAAACCAAATTAAGTCAAACTGCTTCTCTCCAGAAGAGAAATCCTGCGATGGCTAGGCTGGGGGCTAGGTGTCCCCCCTTGTGCTGCCACAGGCTCTGTATTTCAATAGAACAGTGTTACAATTGCTTTTAATTGTATTTTCTTCTCAAATCCACTCCCACAGCCTGTAATACTCTTAAATGATAAGAAAAGTAATTACAGTAGCAATTTTATTCAAACATTATGCCTGTTCCTTGGGAGAGGGATTAAAGAGGGCTCCGGCAGGCAGCCGTCTGGCAGGGTGCTTAACTCACAAGATGCTGAGCAGTGTTGGGGATCAGCGACTGAAAGAATGCTTTAGACAGAAACTATTGAAGGTCTTAACTGATGCAGATTTCAAGCAGTCTTGCTGTAAGAGCTTACAGCTTTATTCCATGGAAACTTGTGGATTCTGTTTTAGGAGGTGCTAAACCAATTGCCATTTAACAAGCCTTAGCTTTACTGGTTTCTCCCTTCCTTAGTCAGTTCCTGAGGGCACATCTGGCATTGGGCAAATTCCTGGGATAGCAAAAAAGGAGAAATGTGTCCTGTTCTAATTCCATCTTAATACTTAAGGAGGCTGCAAGTGGAACACCAGAAGACTTTGAGTGGTATAAGTGGCTCTTGGTTGAGTTCAATGCACTTCATGAATATTCATTTCAGCTCTAACCTTACTACTTGCGTGTAATTGGGCAAGTTACTTGAATTTCTCAGTTCCTCAGTCCCCTTACCTGTCAAATGGGGACAATAATAAGTAACTCTCAAGGCTGTAGTCAGAATTAACCAAAATAATGTTTGTGTAACACCTAGCAAAGGCCTGGCACAAAACAAAGGCTGGGTAAATGCTAGCTACTATTATCAGGGATTTTATTACTCTTTTCATCTTGCTCAGGTTGGACAAGCTGCTCTCAATGTTACTTTTCTTTCTCAATATTTGAGCCACAAAGGCATCCAAAGTCACCTGCTTGGGTGCCCAACACCTAGGGACTTCAGTGCTAAAACCTGGAGTGATCCAGTCCCTCTGCCTTTGCAGTAGGGTTCAATGCCTGATCTCAGTTCTGTGAGGGCTTCCTTCGATTAGGCAATCCTTCAAAAAACAGTCCTTCTGAGGCTTTTTAAAATGTATTTCGTTTCTGGAAAACCTTTAGATCTTTCCCCCTACGTCATCTCTGCAGACATAGGGCAAAAAGCAGTGCTATTTTTCACATGCCAAGAGAAAGTGGCTTTCTTCAGGCATCCCAGGCTGCTTGGTTTTCAATTCAGGGCCTGAAATAAATCATGGATACGGATGTCCGGCAGGCTGGGAGGTGGACATGGAAAGGAATCAGGATAAACTGAAATGACTTTTGCCGTTGGTTTGGCCAGTACACCTTGCCAAGTGGTTTTCCCCTCAATTTTAAACAGCTCAGTGTTATAAGGGAAAACGTACTCCATATGTTGCTGATGCGTTTGCCCTCAATTCACAAAAATGCCATCTTCTTAGAGAGGGAGGGTTTCCAGGAATTGTTTGGAATCTTTCTCCTCAAAGAAAGTACCACTTGAATAGTGACAAATAACTCAGTTTTTCTTCATAGTTCTTGGTGGGAATAGTAAGATCTGATTTTGGTTTCTGCCCTAAATGGTCCTAAATGCATCCTCTTCTAACCTTTTAAAACGTCTCATTCCAGAGTATCACTTTATCCCTTTCCAAAGAGTACAAGTTTTCTGTTTTGTTCTCTTCCAAGTTTACCTGAATAGAGGTTAACAAAAACCTGAAAGGCTCGAGTACTTTTAGTAGTGGAAAGAAATGTCACGAACTGAGAGCATACCTTCCATTTACTGCTTTTTTTAAAAAAAACAGTCTCATCTAGTCTCATCATTATCATTAGGTAGGTAGATAGGTGGAAAATTTTATCCTCACTTTGCTCATTTTTTTTCCCGAAAACATTCTGTTTAAAAGAACCATGACTAAAAAAAAGAAAGAAAATAGAAAAGAAAAAAGAACCATCACTGTTTAGCTTTAATCCTAAAATCCTCTCTATCTCATATCCTCTCCCTCCGCTTGGAAAGTAAAATTCACCTGTTTTTCCATAACCCCATCGAGTTACCTCTAAACTCTGACATGGTTTGTCAGTGGTCTGAGGACCAGACAGGCCTGAAACACTTCCCCATTTATCAGGCAGGGACTCCGCCCCTCATCCCCCAGGTATTAAGTCACCTCTGTTTGCCTGTCTGGTGAGAACTGGCTTCCTTTTCAGAGGCTGGAAGCCAGATTGGTTCAGCACCAGAACAGGAACCTGGAACTGACACTGGTTTTGCAGATGTGCAAAAGAATCCCAAGAGCTTTAAAAAAAAGTAAAGGAGGAATGGGTTTTGAGAAGAACACATAAAGGCTGAAAACAAAACAATTAATCATACCGTGACTATTACACTTGTCCCTGTGAAGAGTGACTCACTTTCCCTGCATTTTTAGACTATAGTTTAACTGAATTTTTATGTAACTACTGAACAACTATCACGTTGTTTTTTTCTTTGCTTCCTGTTTTTTGTTGTTGTTTCTCTAAGTGAGACGGCTTTTCCAATTGCCTCCTTATTCCTAACCCAGAAAAGGAAGAGATATCATGTGTGAGATGAAGAGGCGAAAAGGTAGAACCTAATCACCGCAAAGATTTGCAACAGGGGAAAAAAAAGTCCAGAAGTCTTTGGAATTGTCACAATGAATTGCCCAGGGCAGCCAAACTTTCTCAGGACCTTCCCTTCTGCCATTTATGATTGGAGGACAACTTTGCCTTTTAGTAACCAGGAAGAGTTCCAAAATGGTGGATTTCATCTCCTTATAGATCAGGCCCTGGAGTGGGGCCAGCAATTACATCAAGAAAATAGAGTACTTTTTTTTAGCTTCAAATTTGCCCAGTTCATCAAGGAATTATGACTTAACAGCAGAAGTTTCCAGTTCTTGATACTGTAGAGACCACGGGCCTTGGACTTACATAGCCTGATCTTGGATGTTAACTCTACCACCTACGTCTGCGTGACTGTGGGCTGGTTACTAATTTCTCTAAGCCTATCTTCTCAACTATAAAATAGGGATGATAATGATAATGATAATAACATAATAAATACCTGTGCCTGGTACAAATGTTAGCATACCTGTGCTGGCACAAAAATTATGATTAAAAGTCAACAGACTGGCCATTCCTCCTGACAGCTGATCGAGTGGCTTGAACTCTGTCCGGAAAGTCAGTGATAACCTCTTCTTTGTGCAACTGTATCATCAGCTTTAGTTCATTCAGTGTTATTTGAACTTTGTTTATGGGGCACTGGAAACTTAGCTTAATGATGTCCCTTTTATTCTGACATATGTGGCATTCCTTAAAATAGATGCAATTTTATTATTTTTCTGTATTAAATCCTCCTGTTGGTGCTTGGAGTCCTGGTGGTGCAGTGATTAAGAGCTTGGGTGCTAACCATAAGGTCGGCAGTTCGAATCCACCAGCCGTTTCTTGGAAATCCTGTAGGGCAGTTCTACTCTGTCCTATAGGGTTACTATGAGTCAGAATCGACTGGATGACAGTGGGGTTGTTTTTTTTTTTTTTAATTGGTGCTTGGAGAAGAATGCATGGAGACAGAGGTGCTGGCTTATTTTCTATGGACTGTGGCTTTCATATGTCACTGCCTGCTTCTCGCCAGGGATGCCACCTCTCTTGTGGGGGGAGGGGTGAAAACAGAGAATAGTTGGGGAGTAGCCTGAAGTCTGGGAAATATTCCAGTTCCACTGATGACAGTTGTGCTGCTTTGCTCTGGGTTTCCTAGGTCATTTTTTCTAGTTTAACACTGTCAGGGATTGAATTATGTCCCCCAAAAATATGTGTATCAATTTGGCTGGGCCATGATTCCCAGTATTGTGCGGTTGTCCTACATTTTGTGATTTTAATTTTATGTTAAAGAGGATTAGGTTGTGACTAAACACCTTTACTAAGGTCACATCCCTGATCCAACGTAAAGGGAGTTTCCCTAGGGTGTGGGCTGCATCACCTTTTTTCTCTCAAGAGATAAAAAGGAAAGAGAAGCAAGCAGAGAGGGGGGATCTCATACCACCAAGAAAGCAGCACCAGGAGCAGAGTGTGTCCTTTGGACCTGACGTTCCTGTGCTGAGATGCTCCCAGACCGAGGAAGATTGATGAGAAGGCTGACAGAGGGAGAAAGCTTTCGCCTGGAGCTGACGCCCTGAATTTGGACTTCTAGCCTACTAGACTGTGAGAAAATAAATTTCTCTTTGTTAAAGCCATTCACTTGTGGTACTTCTGTTATAGCAGCACTAGATGACTAAGACAAACATACAATCCAGAATTTTGTTTCCGCAACATAATCTTTTTAGTGAGTTAAATGTACACACGTACACATACACAGTCCTCACAAAACACAGAGTTAAATGGCATTTTCATAAATGAGTGACTTAAAAATATCGATATTTGATATTTAAAGAGCATGTATCCTGTGTCCCCCTCACCCTTCCCTGAAGGAGGGGAAAGAAAAAAAGTCTGATAGCCAGGCTCTCCTCATATATGAGAAGGGAGTTGGGCGTGTGATCAAAAAAGAATTTCCTTATGCATCATAGTCTCTCTTTAACTGAATTTTGACATGAAAATTCTTTATGTTTCAAGTTTCATTATTAAAAATCTTTCAAAAAACATTACAACAAAAGGCTCACCGTTTGGACAAAAATCAGTTTTCATCATCAGCATCTCTGTTGCTGTTCTGAACGCTGATGGTGACCACACAGGTCAAACAAAACATGTAAGAGGTTGAATTAAATACAGAAAGACACAGAGCATTCTGTTGAGTACTGTTTTTTGACCAAATTCTTGTTGCAAACTTGTTTCAATTGCTTTATCCCTTTCTTTTCAAACTGGAATTTGAGTAATTCCTTTAATTGAGTTTTTTTAAAAATAGTTATGAAAAATTGATTTGATTCAATTCAGTTCAGTTTGCTGAACTGGATGCTCAGCTATGTCAATAAAAATGGTACCTGTACTGATGGAGCTTATGGTTGGTATAGAAGATAGCTATTAAACAGGTTAGTTATCAGTGCAATGGGGCGGGGGTGCGTAGGGCCTATGGGAGGGGAATGTTGTTGTTAGTTGCTATCGAGTCAGCCCTGATTCACTGTGACCTCCTGTACAACAGAACAAAACACTGCCCAGTTCTGCACCATCTTCACAATCATTGGTATGCTTGCATTCATTGTGTATTTTGAGTGCCTTCTAATCTAGGGGGCTCATCTTCCAGTACTATATCTGCCAATGTTCTGTTGTGATCTACAGGGTTATCACTGGCTGATTTTTGGAAGTCGATTGCCAGGCCTTTTCTTCCTATCTGTCTTAATCTGGAACCTCCACTGAAACCTGTGTGCCATAGGTGACTCTGCTGTATTTGAACTATAAGTGGCATAGCTTCCAGCATCATAGCAACATACATCCACCACAGTAGGGCAAGCTGACGGGTGGGTGGTGGATGGGAGGGTAGAGCATGGGATTTGACTTCATACAGGGCAGAGGTTCTCACACCCTCATGTATATAAGAATCTCCTGGGGCGGGGGGGGGGGTTGTTAAAATTCATGTTTCTGGGCCCTAGGTCATTCTGGTGCAAGTGGTCCCAGGCTACACTTTGGGAACACCAGTACAGTGGTTAGTGAGAGCTGCCTTGAAAAGTGAAGCATAACCAAGGTTGACAGGATAAGAAGAAGTTGTCTTTCTAAGTAGTGGTTGGAGGAAGAGCTGTTCAGGCAGAAGAACAGAAAGGAATGTGTTGGAGAGGGGTCAAAGGATACACAGAATGATTGGCTGGATTCCTTTGGGCCCTAAATCCAGCTGGTCCAGGGAAAGAGCCCTAGTTCCATTGCTTCTGAGTGTTAGTCTGAGAAAAATAACATTTCTTTAAGGTTGCATTGTTAGGTGAGCATTTGGAAACCAAGGCCTAGTCTTCCAAGCTCTACTTACTAGTACCAAAAAGGAAAAAAAAAAGTTAGGGAGAAAGGGAAAGAAAGTATACACCCCGAGTCTAATTTCACTCTCAGACTATTCCCACCACTGGAAACAGTGGTTGGAAAATGCCTTCATAAGCAGAATTTGGTGGTATAATTAGAAAATTATCTTTTCCTAGAACAATTTGTGAAATTCTGCCGTGAGGTGTCAACAGGTCCTTGCGGGTCTCTATCCAGCAGAGATCGACTGACATGTAAACTACGTCAGAGGTCAAAAAAGCCACCATAAAATCTCAAGTATGTGGGAGAAGTTTGGCGTGCTTGCCGGTATGGTTTTTCCAAAAAAGAAAAGGTCTGCAGAGATAAAAGAAGGGCAGAGGAAGTGGGCTCTGACCTCAAGTGGAAGGTTTTATCATCAGAATAATTCAGGCTGGTGATTTCCTGGCAAGCCAAGCCAACCTGCAGGGTTTGAGAAGTGAATATCTGAGCTGGTGAGGCGAGAAAGGAGTCCTGGTGGTGTAGTGGTTAAGCACTAGGCTGTTAACTGAGAATCATCCATTCGAACCCACCAGCCACTCCTCGGGAAAAAGATGGGGCAGTCTGCTTCCCTAAAGATTACAGACTTGGGAACTCTATGGGGCAGTTCTACTCTGTCCTATAGGGTCACTATGAGTCGGAATCTACTCGACGGCAGAGTTTGGTTTTGAGGCAGGAAAAAGAAGAAAGGAGAACCCACCGATGAAGAAGAAATGAGGGATGATGGGCAGCCACTCCTGCCGAGTTACGCCTCTGACCACAGACTGTCTTCGTGCACTTGGCATCGTCTTTTGTCTCCAGTTCTAGAACAGGCCTTGCTCAGCGCGCCTGCTCACCATGGCCCACGAGCAGGGGTGTCTCTGGGAAGAAGGTTGGCGAGAACATTTAAGGGCGGCACAAACAACACTGGGATTTTAGGCTAAAAAAGTCAGAAATGGTAGTTCCAAGGGTGTTATGTTAAAGGGTGGAGGGGGAGGAGAGAGAGGTTTTAGAGTTTATAGCTAGAGAGCAGCTCTGGCTCAAATCCTGACTGTACCACTTACTAGCTGGGTGATTTAGGGGTGGTCACCTGATCCCTTTGTGCCTCAGTTTTTTCCTCTGCAAAACAAGTAATAGTATCTACCTCATAGGGTTGTTGGGAGGATTAAATGAATTAAATGTAAAGCTCTGTGCACAGTAAGTGCTCAAAAAATGTTAACTATTACTAGGTTTGAGTTCACCCGGAGGCACATAGGAAGAAAGACCTGGCAATTTACTTCCATAAAATAAGTCAATGAAGATCCTATAGAGCATAGTTATACTCTGACACATATGAGGTCACCATGACCTGAAATGGTTCAATGGCAACTGGTTTTCTTTTTTTTTTTTTTTTTAATTTTATTAAGTCCCTGAGTAGTGCAAATGATTAACATGATTGACTGCTAAAAAGAAGGTTGGAGGTTTGAGTCCACCCAGAGGTGCCTCAAAAGAAAGAACTGGTGATCTACTTCTGAAAAAGAACCATCCATTGAAAACCCTATGGAGTGCAGTTCTACTTTGATACAATGGGGTCACCTTGAGTTGGTGTCAACTTGACAGCAACTGGTTTTATTATTTTACTAAACGTGGATATAGACTAGCAGACTTTTTATTATTGTTTTATTTGGTTTTCTTACTTGATGGCACTTTCTCCAATTTCCTCCCTGGGAACACCCCAGAGTTAGAGAGGGCCAGAGCCTGATCATGCAAATAAAAATGAAGCAAGGGGCAGCCCAGCAAACTCTTCCTGAGCACACTTTCCAGGCTTGTCAGGGAGACAGGTATGGACTTGCACCCCCTGAGAAATGATGGATAGTCCCAGGTAGAAGCAAGAAGGAAAATGTTCAGCTCACTGAGGTTTTGAAGCTCTTGGGTTTCACCATGGATAGCTCTCTACATTGATTGTAAAATTGAACCAACACCTGGTGCTGTGGGACGGTTTGAGCGCCAGGTTGCTCTACCCAGACGCGCCACATTGCCATTCTTCTTCTCCTCGGATCAGTACAGTTCTGTCTCTGCAGTGTCAGCAATGGCTGTGCCTCTTGTGAGCAGCCAGTAATTTTATGTGTGTGCGAGTTTTTATCACTGGCTTGTTTCCCTTTTCACATCGTCTGCTAGAAAGGCCCCGACCCTATCTGTGGACTGCTGCTTGTAAAAGTGCTGTATGTCATGATACATGTTCGCTATCTCCCCTTTCTCCATCCTGCAATTTACTTTTCTAACCCTCATTCCTCTTTGACGTATCCTTCTCACTTATTTTTAATCTACTTTATCTTACTTCGTTGTCTACCACCTGTCTGTCACTGTGTTGGACTGTGGTGGCTTACCTGTTCTTAAGATGCTAGAAGCTACGCCACTAGTATTTCAGATACCAGCAGGGTCACCCATGGTGGACAGGTTGCAGTGAAGCTTCCAGACTCAGACAGACTAGGAAGAAAGGCCTGGTGATCTGCTTCTGAAAATTAGCCAATGAAAACCCTATGAATCACAACAGAATATTGCCTGATGTTCATGGAAGCAGAAATCAAGAAGTCAAACGACGTATTGCATTGGGCAAATCTGCTGCAAAAGCCCTCTTTAAAGTTTAAAAAGCAAAGATGTTACTTTGATGACTAAGTTTCATCTAACCAAAGCCATGATCTTTTCAATCACCTCATATGTGAAAGTTGGATAATGAAAAAGGAAGACAGAAGAAGAATTAATGCATTCAAATTGTGGTGTTGGTAAAGAATATTGAATATACTGTGGACTGCCAGAACAATGAACAAAGTCATATTAAGAATCACAACCAGAATGTTCCTCAGAAGCAAGGTTGGCGAGACTTGAACTCACTTACTTTGGACACGTCATCAGGAAAGACCAACTGCTAGAAAAGGACATCATGTTGGGCAGAATAAACGGCCAAGGAAAATGAGGGAAACCCTCGGGGAAACGGATTGACACAATAGCTGCACCACTGGTCTCAAACATCAACAATCATGAAGACGGTGCAGGGCTGGAAGCATTTCATTCTGTTACACATAAGGTCGCCATAAGTAGGAGCTGATTCAATGACGACAACAACAACAACAACATTATCTGCATCATTTTAAGGTGGGCCAAATCCTTTGGGAAAAGAAGTTAACATATAAAAAACACATACATAAATCAATCCCAGGCACTGATTGTCAAACAAGATTGGTGTGGATCTGGCAGCTCCCTTACTTATACTTAGCTCTCGTCCTTGATACCTTATATGAGAATGTCCCTTTTGCAGTGATTCCAAGAAAACCCAACGTTACTCATGAACAATGTAATTTATATGCCTTTCTTAAGTAGTTATGCAGTCTACCCTTGCAGAAGCATAAAGGTCAAGTCTGAATTAATTATCTAGGAATGACAAGAAAAAATGCACATCAAGGTTACTGAACTGGTGTAACCTATGTTCTATAGCTAAGACAGCCGACAAACTCCAGCCTGCTAGCCCTAAACAGCCAATGAGTCGGAATTGTTCATCACAGTCAAACATAAAGGACATTTGGTAACATGAGGCCATAGCCTGAAAGTGTGTTTAAAGTTTTGGAATTCTATCCTTGTGTTTCCAACACGGGAATTCTATACAGGGTTCGGTGATTTTTCTTTGGGGGAAAAAATGACTCTATCAGGTCTGGTTTAGCAACGTCTATTTAAGAAAATGGTGGTGCAAACGGTTAAGCGCTTTACTAGTAGCCAAAATGTTGGGGTTCAAACCCACCCAGAGGTGTCTCGGAAGATAGGCCTGGTGATCGGCTTCTGAAAGGTTACACCCTTGAAAACCCTAAGGCACACAGTTCTAGTTTGACACGCACGGGGGCACCATGAGTTGGAATCAACTCAACAGCTGCTAACAATGACAACTTAAGAAAATGGACTTTCAGTTCCCCTTAGATGACAGTCTAGGTAAGGAAAGGAGTCTCTGGATGGCACAAATGGTGAGTGATCAGCACTAGCTAAAAGATTGGCAGTTGAAACCCACCCAGAGGTATCTTGGAAGACAGGCCTGGCGATATGCTTCTGAAAGGTCAGTCCTGAAAACCCTATGAAGCAGTTCTACACTGAAACACGTGGGGTCACCTTGAGTCAGAATCAACTAGATGGCAACTGGTTTTCGTTGGATTTTTTAGGTAAGGAAAAAAAGAAGTGAAAAAAAATCACCCTGGAAACAAAGCTGGTTTATGTTAGAAAAATAGAAGACTTGAGCTAGAGATTAACATCCCCTCTGACTGTCAAGAGTTTACACTATCACTGTTTTTCTAGTACTGGTGAGGGCAAGCACAAGCACAAACCCATGTGGGGCTTTTGTGGGGTGGGGTAGGGTTATGGAGAGGGCAAGACTTCGTTGGCCTTTTCTTTCCCAAAGTGTGTACACAGGTTACATATTTTTCCTTACCCAACAATAATTTATTAACCTATTACTCAGTTCACTGTCATTATGATTAAGGATCAAGCAATTTGGATTTTTTCCCTAAAATACCTAAGATATTAATCAAAATATAGAATAGAAAGAGATGCAGGAATATAATGTGTGCTAAGAAAAACGTTACTGACATTTTAAAAGAGCTATTGTCAATTATTTATCATCATATTTTTTCTCTGCAAGAAAGATGTGTAAATTTGGTGAATTGAATTAATTACGTAATTATTCATCTTTTATTTTGTTCATTATGCCCCCAGAAGGATTATACTTGGGAGTAGGAGTTTATTCATCCCCCACATAGGAACAAAAACACCTGCTTCTTAAAAATAAGTAATTTTTGGCTTCTCATTTTAAGGGGGGAAAAGAACCTGTTCTTTATGTGCCAACTGTTATGTAAATCAAATGATCTGTATAATAGTCTTGTATAATAGTTTTCTCAACCAGGGCTGTGATAGATCTCTCTCCTGGGACCTTTATAAATATGCCATCTCATGAGCTTTTCCCAGCATGCAAATAATTTAAGTACAATGAAAGGGAGAGAAATAAATAAAACCAAGCAGCCTTCTTCGGGACTTTCATGCTGTCCTTAAATTAAGGAGAAAGCTGCCTGCAAACTCTAGCAGAGAAAGAATAAAGAAACAGTCTCTTTATCACCAGGAAGAGTTTCTTCCTAGTGGCATTAATCAGTTCTATGGAACTCAGTACACATATACAGAAATGATGGAGGTTGGGCACCAGGCTAGCCCTCAGAAGCCCTCTTAATTCATAACAGGAGCTCAATACGTTTGTTAAATGAATAAATAAACTTTTGAAGTAAATCCCAAAACTGGCTGTGCATCAGAACTACCTGGGGGTTCTAATGGGAAGCCAGATTTTGGAACCAAATAACTACCATTAGTTTGTGTTGTGGGGGATGGAAGCAGAATAACATGTCATCTATTTTCTAGGTACAGAGCATTGCCTATATAATTTGAAAGATACTACCCTTCTATCTTCCTTGCCAGGCTCCTCTTCTACCTTTTAATATCCTCTTTCTCAAACTCTCAGACGTCTAGTACCTTCTTGCTGTCCTAAGATGCCTACTAGGTACATTGCCTGGGACTGCCAGCCTACTCATGGGATCCATGTTCAAAATTGCCTGCTTCAGTTCCTCTCAAATCAATCAAAACTCCTGCTCTATCAGTTTAGGGGCTCCCCAGTTGGGTGAGAGGAGGAAAGCCCCTTAACATTCCTGTATAGGTTGTTAGCAGAACTTCTAGACTATGACAGACTAGGAAGAAAGGCCTGGTGATCTACTTCCAAAAATCAGCCAATGAAAACTCTATGGAGCACAATGGTCTGATCCATTTGTGCATGGGGTCACCATGAATTGGGGGCCAACTCAGTGGCAGCTAACAACAACATGTGTGTATGTATTTTATAAGATTCAAATAGGCAGTTTGGAAATGTGATAATATAAAGTAAAATGATCCAGGTTTTCTAGAGTCCATAGGGGTAGAATGGATGAGAACTGACTGGCAGGAGGGAGTCAGTGCTGAGGCAGGCCAGTGCTGCCCAGAAGCTGTCCCCAAGACTGCTCCGCAGAGCAGGAACGGCATAGTTCAGCTGTCTTAGAACTACCATGTTTACATATCTTTTCTTTTTGATATAAGTTACACAAGCCTTGTGCTTCTGACAAGGTCGTAAATTCCCTGAGTGTAGGAAAACCCTATATTGTACTTTTTTAGCTTTTCCTTTTAAGTCTTAAGGCATTCAATGGCTTCTCTCTGAGCTGACTTAGGTTCTTGGTTACCTGCTGGAATTCATTCATTTACTTGACAATCTCTAAAAAAAGGATGAGAAAAACACCATGTTTGAAGTAAAATTTTTATTACATAACTAGTTATTTATCTTGGGAATAAAAAACAGCTTTTACTACGCATTGTAATTTCGAGGGTCCTATAACTCTGACAGAGCCCTGGTGGCACAGTGGTTAAGACTCAGCTGCTAACCAAAATGTAGGCAGTTGGAATCCATCAGCTGCTCCTTGGAAACCGTACAGGGCAGTTCTACTCTGTCCTATAGGGTCATTATGAGTCAGAATCGACTCGATGACAACGGGTTTATAACTCTTGACACATCATAAAAAAGGCTAATTTAGTGTTGTTAACTTTTTGTTCAAAGATGGTGCTGTAAATATTTAATGATATAATCTCTTGGAAATTTTGGCAACCAGGCATTTAATTTTTAAAATTGTGGAGGAGAATTGAAGTGATTAAAAAATATATTTTATGGAGAATTTCTTGACATGTTTTAAATAATTAGAGAAACATGGGTTGTCTGGGAATGAGAATTGAGAATAAGTGATCATTAACATAGATGGAGTGATCACTGAAAGGAAATCTCAGTCCCTCCATGCTCCCCTAACTCTGTGCTGTGCAGGCCCGGCAAAGAAAGGTGCGAGGCCCTTCTTCCTGTACTGCGGTTGACAGGCTTCGTAAGTGCTATAAAGTCATTATCAGCTTCTGCTAATGACGCCTACACTCCTGACTTGTACCAGACTCTCTCTCTTTTTAACAATGTGACAAAGCCAGGTACTTCTGACTCACTGTCTACAATGTGCATTACAGTCTGTGAAATAATGGAAATGGAATGAGGGAAAATGATCCTTCTTTCCCCCAATTAGAACTACCCTAGTAGTCTCCATTCAGTGACATTTGCCTCAATTTTCCTTGTCTCAGCATTTGATATCTCTCTTGAGAAGTGGTAGAGCATAGAGGCTAAAAGCATGACCTCTGGAGCCAGGCTACTGAGCTGTTAACCTGCTCTGTTATTTACCACCTGTGAGACTTCTCTGTCTCAGTTTTGTCACTTGTAAAATGGGAAAGTAATAAGACAAGTGTCATTACTCACAGGGCTTAAAAGAGTCAACACAAGCTTGTATCTTCGCCTCCTCAAAGTCTAATCTAAACAGAGCAGCCAGAGTGATCCCTTTAAAACACCTGTCAGATCATATCACTCTCCACTTAACTCCCTTGTGGCTCTCCATCTCCATTAGTGTAAAAGCAAAGGTCCTGATCACGGCTTACAAGGCTGCACGCTGAGGGCTCCTGACACCCCTCTGACTCATCTGGTCCCTCTGGCTTCCTTGTTTTCTCTCAAACACACCAAGTATGTCCTTTGTTCAGGACATTTGCACTGGTTGTTCCCTCTGCTTGAAAACGCTTCTCTAGAAATCTTCCAACTCACTCCCTCATTAACTTTAGGTCTTTGCTTGAATGTGATCTTTACACTGAGATCTACCCTGACCATATCATCTGACAGCACCTGTTCCCCTTATCAACTTTACTTTCCCTATAGCACTTTAAACCAATTGGCATATTTGGTTCCACCTCCTTGATTGTTTGTTACCTGCTTCTTCACTAGAATGCAAGCTTCATGAGGACAACAACTTGTTTTTTTTTTGTTGTTGTTGTTTTTTGTTTTACCACTGAATCCCTAACATAGGAGGTACTCAGTGAGTGTTTGTTGAATGAACGAATGAATGAAGGTACTTAGAACAGTACTTGGTGCACCTGACACTAGCTATCATCATCATCATCTCATATGAATGGAAATCTCCCTTGGATTGTCTCTGAAATATTAGTAACAAAAATAAACACTTGCTTCAATTGGAAAAGACAACTAATCTTCATTTATATTCCCTTTGGGCATTAGTCATTCCTCAGCTACATTTCCTAGAGGTGTCTAGACTCTGCATTGATTTCACCCCTGCATTTTATGGAATGTCCAGATGTTTGTAATGTGGTCAAGGCCTAGTCTAAGCAAAACTGATGCAGATTAAGTTTGGCATGCTTCATTTCTCTTTTCTGCACGTTTCCCTCTTTCTGAACTCTCTGTCACTCATCCCAGGCCCTATTTCTCCCACTATGGAGAGAGGTTGTCTTAGAAACAAATTCAGAATCAGCTATTAAAGTATCATCTGTTTTCAAAAAAAAAAACAAAAAAAACAAACCCCTTGCTGTCGAGTCAATTTCAACTCACAGCAACCCTAAGAAGTGGCTGGTGGATTCAAACTGCGGACCTTTTGGTTAACAGCCAGGCTCTTAACCAGTGTGCCACCAGGGCTCTTAGGAGTGTTGAATTTTAGAAAAGGACACTAGGGAGAGGCAATGAGTGCTCAGCCTGAAGTTCAGAATCTCTAATGAACCCGAGGGTATGTGGTGGGGCTGGGGAGGAGGCAGGCGAGGCCTTGCCAGTACCCTGGCAATAACATTACCAGGGAGACAATGTCTGTGGTTCATGAATAACTAGGGGCTTAGGTCACCTCATTCTTCACTTACAGGCTCACTCTTTCTGCAGAACCGAAGGATGAGAGGATAGGGGACAATTAGAGGCTCCAGTAAGATTCAAAGCTTTCAAGTTAATACGTTCACTTTTTCATGTAAAACAGGTGTAGTGAAATGGGATTGTGAATTAGGAGCCCTGGCTCTGCCTCTGATTAATATTAGCATTTTACTGGAAAGGATCTCGGTCACACAAGCATGGTCGAGGATCTCTAATGATCTCTTGCATTTCCAAAATCGATGACTTCTAGAGTTCCATAACTAAGTGGAATTTAATAGCTAGGTTTTTGTTTTGTTTTGTTTTTATGGCAGGAGGAGAGGGTTGGTTTAAGTTTCTGTAAATGTCACAGGTTACAGTACAAGGGGATTCAGAGGCAGGCTGAAGAAGGGCCCAGAAATTCAAGAATAATGATTAGACCTGCTTTCCAGAGGGCAGAGTTAGGGTGAGACTTTTCTCACTCAGTGAAACCTCTGCTTACTCATATATCCAGTTTTCTCCTCTGTACTGCAGATTGTGGATTCCAGAAAGTTAAGGAGAACTCAGACCCTCTTGGGCACGTGGTGTCTTCTATCAACAGCAAAGTGCTCTATTCCCAAAGGGCATGCCTTTCTTTTTCTATTAAGGAAATAATCTCACCCACTAAGTCCAAGGGTAGAGCATTCTAAGGGAAAGTTTGTGCTGTGCCCACTCATATTATGTTTGGCCCTGGTCAGCGCCGTTATTTTTCTCCTTTTACGTTTTAAGTGGGGTGAAATTTGCAAGCAGAAAGGAAAACACAAACCCAAGATCTTTCATTATATATGCTTTTGTGAAAGGTAAATTGAAACCAAATGAATTCAAAGCTGATATTTTTCTTAATAAAGTTCAACAGACTAAATTTTGACTAAAAATGAGTGCTCTCCTTCCCAGTTCCCCTGGCCAGGACTTGTGATGGTTTTAGATGCTTTCTCAGTGAGCTGTGACCTCTGGTTCTCACCAGAGGAAAATAAATTCATACTATTTTCTGAATATTCCTCTTGTTTTGCCTTTCTCCTTATAAGTAATTCCCTTATGAATTTAGGAGCCCAACGCAAAATCGTGAAGCTATGAGGAAAAGGGTGGAAGGGCCTATACATGGAAAGCTTCTGGAACTTTCTAAGTGTAAGTCAGACTCAGCCCACATATCTGGAGACATGGAGCTTTCACCAGCAAAACAGAATGTGATCCATATACCCAAGACACACGTAGGGTACACAACTCAAAGGATGCCTCAGCAAGGTTGTTTGGTGGTGATGATGTGTCTAAGCTTGGGACCCTCAGATTTTATAGTTATCTGGCTTAAGTTAAAAAAAAAAATTCTTTCTCTCAAGATTTTGTCAAAGTTGTGGAAAAAATAGGAAAAAGGAAATCAAACTGATTCAGCAGATTAAGAATATTCTACCTAATTCTTCCTCTGAGGTTGGTGAGAAGGATGGGATTTGAGGACTTACCTCTTCTCACAAAAATTGGTGAGAAACACTGTGCTTTTCTAAAAGTGTAACTTATCACACCCTGTGGGGCAGGGGAGAGTCCGGGTGGCGTCTACATTGTGCCAGGGCAGTGTGGTGCTGGAGCAGCACTCGGTTCAGAGCTGGGAGGTCTCTGCATCTGTGCTGGCCCCACTTCTGTCAATGCTAGCTGTGGGACCTAGAGCACACTGTTTCACCACCCTGACCTCAACTTTTCTCACCTGTAAAAACAAAACGGTTTGATGAGATGATTTCTAAGGTTCCCTTGTGCTCTTGTACCTTCTTGCTAAAACCTTGGTTCTCAGAGAAACAGCACCTACATCACCTGGGGATTTGTTAGAAATTCAGAGTTTCAGACCTCCCCAGATGAGATGAAGCAGAATCTGCATTTTCACAAGATCTCTAGATGATTCATATGCATTAAAATTTGAGAGACACTGCTCTAATATTTTATTTATCTAATTATTTCTGTAATAGTCATTAATTTCAACATACATTATACGTGCAAGTCTTTACTGATTATGGATAGATTATTTAATCTACACTTAAAAGAAGTAAGAGAGAGTGCATGTGTGTGTGTTGAGAGCGAGAGGGAGAAAACAAAACAAAACAAACAAACAACAACTCAGGATGGAGGAAGTCCTGTGCTCGGATCCTCGTGGGCATGTGTTGTATTCTATTAATAGTGAAATTGCCAAAGGGCATTCTTCTCTAAAAATGTATTTGAGAAGTTAAAGTCTAGGAAAAAAATATCTATAAAGAGTCTTTGATTAGAAGCTCTGAGAAAATTTTTAACAGTATTATGTGGAAAGCACTATCCAATTCTATTCAAATAAAATAAATTTTGAGCATACTCTCTGTCTAAAACACAGTTCTAAGTTCTGAAGGGACAGAAATGTCACCGATTCTGCAATGTGAGAACTGGAAGGGAGCATGGAGACAATTTAGTACCATCTAGTTTCTCACTGTCCAGATGAGATGACTGAAGCGTAGAGGTTGCGATTTGTCTGTCCAGGGTCACACAGCTTACCTAAAGGCAAAGCTGGGACTAGAAATCAGGTGTTGGATGGTAGATTGGGGCCTTTAAAAACCACTTAGGAGGCTGTTGCAACGGTACAAGCAAATGTTAATAAGAGCTTGGCCAAGATATTGGAGGCTTAGGTAGAGGAGAGGGTATAGATGGGAGAGAAATGGCAGAAGTAGAATCTTTAGAACTGGTACACTCTTTTGTCTGTAAGGTAGTGGTTAAGCAAACAGAGGATTCTTAGATGGCTATAGAATTAGGGGCACATGTGATGCAAAGAATGGCATTTTCAATGGAAGAGAAGGGTATGGTGAGAGGAGGATTTAGTTTTGAATATTTCTCACATGAAGAAATTCAGGAGCTAGTCTATAACTATTCTACCAGTGGTACCTGTTTCTGCTTTTCACATCCTGCCTCACTTAGGCAATGGTCCTCTTTCTACCTCAAATTTTACTCATCTTCATGGCTTCACCTCTTCTGTGGAGACTTCCTTGTCTAAAAAACCTCATTCTACTCTTCCTCCTAATTCTTGAAGCTCATATTATCTCTATCACTCAAGTACTTAACCACGTACATCTCTAAGTGATCTACTTCGTTCATTATTAATACATTCATTCTACTAATATTGATTGAGAACGTACCGCAGTGCGATTGATTACTTCTGTGTGGTCTTTCTAGCCATGGTCTTGTAACTCCCACTTAAGTGATTGGATGATAAGGCAATTTTGCCCCACTAAGGAGATTGGTCAGTTCTGCCTTAAAAGAGAGTCAATTCCAGAGCAGAGAGGAGGATCCTACCACCACCAAGGAAGAACAACCAGGAGCAGAGAACATGTCCTTTGGACCCAGGATTTATTCCTGTGCTGAAAACTCCCAGAAGCAGGAGACTGAGAGAAAAAGAGCAAGCTATAACCTCAAAGACAGTGAGAAGCAGTGGCAGGAGAGACCTGGCAGCAGGAGACAGCATGGCGGGCTTCCTGGCCCACTGAAACAGAAAGCTGGAGTGCCTTTGGAGAGAGACCTAGGGCCAGGGAGAGGCATGCCTACGAGCACAGCTGGGGAGAGGCTCTACTGATGGAAGAACTGTATCCTGAGTGTTCCTGAGCCTGAATTGTAACTGTTACTTCCCTAAAAAAACCCACAGTCATGAGTACGGTCTGTGAGTTCTGTGTGGCCATTGCAATGAATTATCAAACCCAGGAGAGAAGTAGAGATTGCTGTGCGAGGGACAGTTGGTGTCAGAACTGGTAAAGATGGTGGAGAGAGGAGGTATGTCTGACCCTCCCTTTATAGGAATAAGCCTTGGGCTGTTGATCTTGGTTCTCCTTCCCCCTGCTGGGGTTGGAGGAGGTCAGACGCTGCCCCCCGCAGTTTTTACACTGACTATGTGCCAGGCATTGCTCTAGGCATGGAGCATACATTCTAGTGGGAGAGATACATCATTAACAATAAATAAACATGCAAAGTAATTTCAGCTAATGACAAGTGCTAGAAATAAAATAAAACAGGGTGACATGACAGAAACTGGGGGCTACTATTGTATTGTAGTTTCCAGAGTGGCTTAGCTTCTAACTGTGTGTGCTCTATCTTCCCAACTAGAAGATATGTTCCTTCAGGGTAGGCGTCCTGTCTTATGTTACTTCGGCCTTCTTCAAAACACAGAGTGGCTTACTGATGGCCGAGTAAGGTCTTATGAAGTTTCTTTTTGAATAAACAAATGCCTGTTGAGTGCTTATTTGAGATCCTTTCCTATTATTAATTCTGGTATTTCCCTTATACTAATATCTGCATCCTGAGCTGGTCATGTAGCAGTAGTGCTATCAATGTGGGGAAAAAAAGATACAGCTTGGTAAGAAGAACGTTATGTATTAAGAATAGAGACGAACATGCACAGGCTTGTATCCACAAATCCTCCAGAGAAATCAACCTTCCAGATGTAAGCAATGCATGGACTCTTGACTATCGGTTTGCAGAGAGAATTTATAACCTTCATTGTTAGAATTGTGTATTTTTTAAGCTAGAGTCATTCCTAGGTGCTGAAAGAGTCTCAAAAACCACCTCTCTAGTGCCAAAGCATTTTCAGTTAACTCCCTAAAACATGCTTTTATCTCAGCTTCCCCAATCTCTTTAGGAGATGCCAGCATTTTAAACAATTTGTTTCTTTTCCTTTTAACTTCCTAATGTGATTAATTTAATTCTGAGTCATAAACTTATAAAGTTTATTAGCAGATCTAATCACCCCAAAGCAGCTACTCCTTTAATATCTCATGTAGTCAACAGGAAACTTATCATTCCGCAAATAAGGGTCCCCATTTTTTTGTGTTAAGTTTTTGTATATTTCAGGCAGGGATTATAGCAATCTGACTAAATTACTACATATTAAAAAAAATTAATACAAAAACTAAAGAAAAAAGTAGGCTTAAGAGGGGAGTGGTGAAAATATAACAAAATAGATCTGAATCACTTATGACTAAATTTGTCAGAAGAATTCCAAAATAAATACCCCTATTTCTGTGGTGGAGTCCCTGGAGGACGCAAATAGTTAACGCGCTCAGCTGCTGAGAGATTGGAGGTTTAAGTCCACCTAGTTGTTTCTGCTAGGTGCTGTCGAACCAGTTCTGACTCATAGTGACACTATGTACAACAGAATGAAACACTGCCTGGTTCTGTGCCATCCTCACAATCGTTGCTATGTTTGAGCCCATTGTTGCAGCCACTGTGTCAATCCATCTCGTTGAGGGTCTTCCTCTTTTTCAATGACCCTCTACTTTACCAAGCACGGTGTCCTTCTCCAGGGACTGTTTCCTCCTGATAATATGTCCAAAGTACGTGAGATGAGGTCTTACCATTCTTGCTTCTAAGGAGCATTCTGGTTGTACTTCTTCCAAGACAGATTTGGTTGTTCTTCTGGCAGTCCATGGCATATTCAATACTCCTCCCCAACACCATAATTCAAAGGCATCAGTTCTTCTTTGGGCTTCCTTATTCGTTATCCAGCTTTTGCATGCATATGAGATGATTGAAAATACCACTACTCTGACACGCATGTGGTCACACATGGGGTCACCATGAGTCAGAATTGACTGTATGGCAACTGTGTGGTTTTTTTTGTTGTTGTTGTTGTTTATCTAAATTTCTGTGATAGTTACCACCTCAGCATCTGATGGTTAAAATTTGGTGTGCGAGTGGCTGTGTTCTGGGTGCTGATGAAAGGCTGCTCGGTGTCTCTGTGTAGAGAAGTCCTGACAGATCTTATCTCCCCCCAGCCATTGATCACGTGAAAACAGGACTCCAAGCCCTTCTTGTGCTCTGTCCTTTGTGTGCCCTCTCAGAGTGGATGTTCAGTCCTGGTCTTCCATCTTTAGTTTCCCTCTTTGACCATGTTTCAAACTCTCCCCCTGACTTAGCTGCTGTTTCTTGTTCTGCGTGAAAATATCCTGACTTCCAGAATCGTCTTGCGTGGTCCAGGCTTCTCAAGATAGGTGCCCCCACCATGTCCCTCCTAGCCCTGAGGGGGGTACCTGGACAAACTCTAAATCTTGTTAGTTAATCTTGAGAACACTTGGAAGAAGTTATTAAAATTCCAGAAATGGAAAGTGCTATAGAAGTTCAAACTGTGGACATGTTTACTTGCTCCGCTTTGTTAAATTCAGATGTTAGTATAAACAATATTTAGAATTTTAGTGTGTATTTTTAATGACAAGGAGCCATGGTGGTGCCGTGGTTAAGCGCTCGGCAGCTAACCAAAAGGTCAGTGGTTATAACCCACCAGCTGCTCTGCGGGAGAAAGATGTAGCAGTCTGCTTCCGTAAAGATTACAGCATTGTAAACCCTATGGGGCAGTTCTACTCTGTTCTATAGGGTGTCTATGAGTCTGAATCGACTCGATGGCAACAGGTTATTTTTAATTAAAAAAACAAATCAAAACAAAACAACCTTATTCTTTCCTAGCTGATGTTCCTTCATTTATTTTTATTTCCTTTGACAAAAATAAATATTGAGTGATTACCATATACCACGCATGGTATCAGGTACTACAGATACAACGGTGAACAAGACATATGGTTCTTGCCCTCACAGAGCTTATATTCTAGTGGGATATACTTGAAAAAGAAGGCTACCAACAAATAAGTGAAGCAATTACAAATTGTGGTAGTGATATGATGGATACAAATAAAAGGTTAAGACAAAGAGTGAGAATAAGAGAGAAAGAGAGACAGACAGACATTAGCAGTTCTTCTTTTTTTTTTTTTTAATTGAGAAATCCAACCACTAACTGCAAATCTCACTCACATAAAAATACGTAATTGGTGACAAGAAAAATTTTAACTTTTCTTTTGGGATTTACTGATAAAAAACAAGACATCAGTACCATTCGATTATTTTAGGGCTTAGGCTGGTTTATTAACGAAGAGTGGCCTTTTTAACTGTTTAAAACCTTTTGTGCTCTTCTCTAAATTCTAACCATTTCCTCCTTCACATCTCTTAAAACTAACATGCTTTGTGGGGACAACTATGACTAACTTCACCCAACTGCAAAGGGTTTCTAATTGTTTTCACAAGACCTCCCCACCCATCACTATCGATGGTTACTTAGGACACATGCTTTTCATAAATTTCTATATAACCACAGTTGTATAAGTAAACGCTTGCATTTTTGCTAGTTTTGTGAATGTGATAGACATGTGCTGCCTCATCTGGTAGCCACTGGTCACATGTAGCTACTGTGCACTTTGAGATGTGGCTAGTCCAGAATGATAAATACACACCAGGTTTTGAAGACTTAGTACAAAAAAAAAAAAGGTAAAATACCTTGTTAATAATTTTTTACATTGATTACATGTTGAAATTATAATATTTCAAATATATTGGCTTAAATTAAGATCTATTATTACATAAATTTTATCTGTTTCATTTTACTTTTTATAAATTGTGGCTACTAGGAAATTTGTAATTACATATGAGGCTCTCATTATATTTATGTTGAACAGCACTGCTACAGAATCTTGGCATTAAAGGTTATTTATTATTTGGATGGATTGCAGTTCAAGATGTGAACCCTTACGAACTATTACTGGAAAAAAAAAGATTCGATTTGGTTGGAGATGATGTTAATCATATCCCTTAACATCTGCCTTTTGTAAGAATTTACTGCAGTTTTTACTTCTGCGAAGAGTCAGAAATTTCTTGACGAGAGAGTAGGCATTTTGCTTTGCTGTGAGCTTCCTATCTGCATGCTGGGTATTTAATGTTTATTATTTGTCTGACAACTTTAACTTTGAAAAGTCACCAAATTATGTCATGCTGAAGACTGCTGGTCTATCAAAAAACTTTGTATATGAAAAAGATGAAAAACAAAGAATCCCTCAAATTAATAAAGGTTTACAGATAGCAAGAATAGAAAAAGTGAGAAAGGTACTTTAGATTGACCAGGCATTAAAGAAATACTGAAATTAACTTTTGGTTTGGCACATTTGGTTTGACAATTGTCAAATGATAATCACATTAAACTCTATGAGGGAGAAGAAAAATAAAAAATCATTTTCAAAGGGTAAACATGGCACTATGCAATTGTTTTTTTCTTTGTTTTAAATACTTTCATTCCAGCAAAAACCAGAACAGTCTTGAGGCAAACTGAAGAATGTAGCTGACTTGTTAAAGCCAAATACAGTAGACTCAATTGTTCTTTCACATGGTTTTGTTGCTTTTCCTAACTTGACTAGTACTAATCTCCTTTGTTTCTGGGACAGCACTCAACAAGGACAGTGAAAAGGGGAAAGAGAAAAAAGAAAAAGAAAAGATCGGTCCAAGGTGAAAAGGATGGCTAGTCACTGGGAAAATGTACAAGTATCCACTCTATGTAATCTTGGTAAGTATTGGTAGACTTTGTTGGGATGTGGCCATAAAATTATTTCTCAAGCTTTTATCCATTCATTTTTCAGTGACTGGTTGAGATATATTTGGTTTTCAAGCTACAGAAGTTTGCAGTTGTTTTGGACAAGGGGAATGCTGGCTGCTGAGGGGGTTATTGATTAAAATTGGACTTGGGAGCATCCTCGCCCATGCACTCTTGTGGTTTCTGAATTAGACGTGGGGGGGGGGGCGGTGAGGGAGGGAGGAAAGGGGAGAGCAAGCATCTGCCTGGAATATAGAAGCTTTCCCATCGCCAAGAAGAAGAATGAGACACCCTGTAACTCGACTCTTCCCTAAGTACCTCCAGGAATAACATAATTTCATTAAAAAGCAGTAATTTTTAAACTTACAAAAGAAAAGAAAAAGACTTTCCCACAAGAAGAAATGCATTGCTGTTCATTCGTTGTAACATTAACACTTGGCAATTTAATCCCACCACTTTGGTAGCATTCTCTCTTGAAACAGTACAATCAACCACACTGGAAAAACTAATAATGAAATCTGGGCTCTGCTACTAATTAGCTGTGTGGCTTCAGAAAATCCACTTTACCTCTCTGGGCCTCGGTTTCTTTATCTGTCAGAAGAGAGAGTTTAGATTACTAGGGCTTAAAAAAAAAATAACCCTTACTGCTAATTCTGCTGTAGACCCCCCATCCATGAGGGCGGTTAGGTTGGGGTAGGGCTGGATGGAGAATAGTCTGGGAACAGAGGTACTAGGAACGGTAGTCAAAAACCAGTGCTCAGCTCTTCATAAAACTCTACTATACACAAACTTTTATATTGTTAGAATGTGGATTCTGACTCAGTCAGTCTGGAGCGGGGCTTGAGTTTCTGTATTACTAACAAGCTCCCAGGTGATGCAGATGCTGTTGGTCTATGGACCGACCACAGAACGAGTAACAAAGTGCTCCATGATTTTCCCCAGTCTTCTTATTTGACCCTCTCATTTGGGTCCCAGAAAAGCAGAGTGTTTTGCCCCGGCTTATGCAACAATTGAGTATACACTCCGTTCAAGAACTCCTGGTATCATGGCTATCCGTTTGATAGAGTGTCGCTGTTACACATCTTTCATCTCCCTTCCAATGCAAAAGCCTCGGTTCTATATTTTGTGGCTTCACTTTTCGCAGACAGCACTCTGGGCTCAATGTTTTGGCCATACTATCTCACTCACCTTCCCAATTTCATCTCCAGGGGCAGATTATCCAATAGGCAAGGTAAGCATGGTGCTTACTTTTCTTACCAGATAATCTGTAGTGAACAATTTCACAATTTTTCACCACATCAAAGATTCTGCTTCTAGGTATACCTGGCATCTGTCTTTCTTCCAACCCCACAGCCCCTTCCTGCAGAATCAAAGCCTCTTTTCAAATTTACAATACCTTACAGGGATGGATGACCTAATAAGCAAGGTAAGCACAGGCTTCATCCTCCCCTGTTCATCTTAAACCACCTGCAACAGTTTCTAGAAAAATTAAATTTGACAAATTAATTTTAAATTCATGACCCTAATCTCCATTTAAAATTACCAGTGTGTGTTTATATAGCACACACAGAGAGAAAGTAAGAGTCAGCCAGGGACAGTATCCTTTTAGCTGATACCATGAATTTTAACAAGCTGTCCATGAATGCTCGTCAGGTGACACCAGCTTTGGCAAAGATTGCTTTTAGATTTTCAGGACCCACATTCTGTGGAGCTTTGTGATTCAAGATAAGAAGAAGTTAATTACTTCTCAAAGTAAAGAGGTGGGTAGCCAGCACAAACCAGGCCACCACCAGTAAAAGAATTTCCACATTGCCTTTTACGTTCATTTACCACCCCCATCCAAAAATATTGCTTGAGTCCCTGGGGGTGCATAATCCTGAAAAGACAGACTTTATTTCCAGGTGCTTACTTCTTAAAAATAAGATAACACGCATTTAAAAATATCCATTACCCTCGTTTGTTCTCCTTTGTCTGAGGAAAATAAAATATTCTCTAATCAAGCTAAATCAGTATTTCCCAAAATATGTTCCTTATAACATTAGTCCCGTGAGATGCTTTTGGGAGGTAGGGGAGACTCTGTCATCAAACAAATTTAGAACAGACTGCTTAGTATAGACTTCTCGTCAAGTTTCACAAAGCACGATAGAACATTAAAATCTTTACTATAAAGAAATCTGTTCAGGTTTGTTTAACGGCATTTCCCCAAATTATTGGACTCTGAGGTCTCCCCCACCACACACTTCTTTTCATGTAATCTTTTTTAAGATTCATGAAACTAATGTTCTGTGGAAGACGCATGGGGAAGTGCCCGTCTAGATTATTTTCCCCAATTTTTTTAGTTTGCTTTATCTGTGGTTATCTGATTTGTGTCTTACATTAAATAAATAAATACAAACTTCCTGGCCACACTGTTTTTAATGGCACACATTTTAACTATTATCTATTTAAAAGGAAAACGAAAAGGAAGATTTTCAGGGAATGTGTAAACACGCAGTAGCCTGCGGTTTTCTCTGGTGGTGAGCGCTTTCAGCATCTCTGTGAGCAGTTTCATTCGCTTTGACTTTGATGTTCTCTAATCTGCTAGGAAGCTGAATAGATGAGAAAGGCATTCTTAGAATTAAAAGTAAATGTCGGGCTTCTGCTGCTGCGGTTGCCTCTGGGGCAGTGTTTCACGAAGTATTGCACGCGTATCTACCAGTGAAATATTTTTAAATGGCACATGGACAAACATTAAAAAATGTATAGTTAAGGATTTAATTTAATGTGCTTTTGAAAAAATATAGTAGCATTCTAAACATGTGGTTTCACGTATATTATTGCTAAAGTAGTACTTATGCTTGAAAAAATAAGTCAACTCAAAGACAAATACGAAGTAAATAATGGCTATATATATATATATATATATATATATATAGGGAAAGGTGAGCACCAATGACTACAGCGTGGGAATCGCTGCCTGAGGCCTGTGACTTCACAGCATGTGAGTTCTAGGGCCTGGCCTGTCTCTTTTCAGAGACACCATCACCCGATGGAGCCCTGGTGGTGCAGTGGTTAAGAACTTGGCTGCTAACCAAAATGTCAGCATTTCTTATCCACCAGCCGCTCCTTGGAAACTAACCTCTGTCCTGTAAGGTCGTTATGAGTCAGAATTGACTCGATGGCAACCGGTTTGTTTTTTGTTTTTTTTTTGTATCATCCTTATGTTTGAGAACCATCACAGTATAATAGAAAGGTTGCTGGATTTAGATTGAGGAGATTATGGTCTAGGGAAACAAAGATAAGAAGACACGATTCCTGCTGCTGAATGGCTCAAAGCCTTTGGAAGACACTGTGTACTAACGCGACACTCTCAGCCTAATACTCACAGAGTTAAAAGCCTCATATGCAACCTTACACTTGTAAGCGTCACATGGATGAGCTAGTGTCAATGAATAAGATCCAACTCTTTCGAGTTTCTTTTTTGGCAAATAAAATTAGTAGTAAATTTAGCCAGTAATGCAGAGATAGATGACTCACTTGTATTTGCCTTCTTAAGATTAGTCATCAATTGATACCACCAGATCTGTTGCCTTCTATCAGTTATTACCTTTAAAAAAAAAAATCATTGCCGTCGAGTTGATTCTGACCTACAGCAACCCTATAGGACAGAGGAGAACTGTCCCACAGATTTTCTGAGAAGCAGCTGGTGGATCTGAACTGCCAACCTTTTGGTAAGCAGCTGAGCTCTTAACCACTGCATCACCAGGGCTCCTTTTAAAAAGGTCACTGCAATAATTCAGCTGCTTTCTGTTATACCAGTGATTGTCCACTGAGGCTGACTTTGCCACCCAGAGGACAACTGGCAATGTGTAGAGGCATTTTTGGTTGTCACTACTGGGAGCAGATGCTACTGGCATCTAGTGAGTAGAGCCAAAGGATGTTTCTAAAAATTCTACAATGCACAGGACACCTCCCCACAACAAAGAAATATGTAGCCCAAAATGTCAACGGTGCTGAGGTTGAGAAACTCTGTGTTACACTGACTTAGGGAGGAAGAATTAGACATGATGACAGTAAAGCTCAATCTCACAGGCTCATTAGGTATATCTGAATAAAAGCTTTTATGCTCTCATTTTATGCTCTCTTTCAGAGAAGAAATAACAATAATACAGTAAACTATCTATCATAGACTGAATAATGGCACCCCAAATGTTCACGTCCTAATCCCTGGAACCTGTGAATATGTTATCTTACATGGCAAAAGGGACTTTGCAGATGTGATTAAGTTAAGGTTCTTGAGATGGGGAGATTATCTTGAATTATCCAGGTGGGTCCAATGTAATCACAAGGATCCCTATGAGAGGGTGACAGGGGGGTCAGAGTTAGAAATGGAGATGTGACGAAGAAAGTAGAAGTTGGAGTGATGAACTCTGACGATGGGTTATTGTTGTTAGGTGCCGTCAAGTTGGCTCTGACTCATAGCGACACAATATACAACAGAACGAAACACTGCCCAGTGCTATGTCATCCTCACAATCGTCGTCATGCTTGAGCCCATTGTTGCAGCCACTGTGTCAGACCATCTTGTTGAGGGTCTTCCTCTTTTTCGCTGACCCTCTCTACTTACCAAGCATGATGTCCTATTCCAGAGACTGGTCCCTTCCGATAACATATCCAAAGTACATGAGATAAAGTCTCGCCATCCTCACTTCTAAGGGGCATTGTGGCTGTACTTTTTCCAAGACAGATTTGTTCATTCTTCTGGCAGTGCATGGTATATTTCAATATTCTTTGCCAACACCATAATTCAAAGGCATCAGTTCTTCCTGACAATGAGGGAGGGGTCATAAGACAAGGAATGCAGGCAACCTCTAGAAGTTGGAAAAGGCAAGAAACAAGATTTTCCCTTGGAGCCTCCAGAAGGAACACAGTCTTGCTGACACCTTGATTTTAGCCCTGTAAGACTCATATAGGGTCACAATGAGTTGGAATCAACTTGACGGCAACAGTTTTTTTTTTAAAGACTTATTTAAGACTTCTGACTTTCAGAACTGTAAGATAATACCTTTGTGTTTTTTTAAGCCACTAACTGTGATTATTTGTTACAGCAGCAAGAGGAAACTAATACATTATCATTTGGCATGGTTTGAGAATGGTATGTATATCCATATATAGCATAACTAGGTTTCAGATTTTTACTGTATTAAAATACAGTTAAACCTATAGCCATTTGGAACATTCTTTCTCCGAGGGCATGGGAGACACCTTGGGGTTTTGCTGAGCCTCAGTGATGATTATGAATATCAATGATCATGAAGTGCTGGTGGGTGTAACAACTGGTTGATAGACTATTAAGTAAGTCAGCTTCTTCTGTGCTGCTTTTTTTACAGGCAATTTATAGGTTAAGTAATTCATCAATAAGGGTGTTGAAAGACGCAGAGTACAAGGGACCACTGTGACAGTAGCTGTCCAATTATTCACATAAATTGCCAAAATTATGAACATTTGTGATGCTGTCACATTAATTGTCTCATTATTTTCACAACAAGCATGTTAAGCTAGTTGTGAGATGAGAAATTTAAGACTCACTGGCAGGACTGCTTTCAGTTTGAACCCCAAATAAAGATAAAAATAGGTTTTATTCTGGCCCATAAGTGGGATGTTTGTAAGCAATTACATGGCAGCCAATGTGTAGCATGGAGTCTTATAACTGCCAACATTCAGTGTATGTATTCATGAGCATGCCTGCGTGCACATCTGCAGCCTCCTGCCCAGCAAAGCTCTCCACGCCCAAACTCATCACATGGAGTATGGTTTTTTTATCTACCCCTTTTCATTTCATTTGTGATGACAATTTCAGAATCTTTTAGTTCACATTAATAGTACACACACACACGCACACACATGCACAACCAGATAACTATCATTTGTATTGTGTCTGACAGCACACAAAGTGCTTTTTATCTTCATTGCCTTGTAATCCTTAGCAGAACCAACCATTGCTATTATCAACATTTCACAGATTAGGAAATGGCAGCTAAAAGAGTTTCAGGGACTTATCTAAGGCAGTAAGCCATGGAGGTAGGACTCAAATTTTATTTCTCTGACTTGAAAACCGCTGGTCTTCCTGCTGCTAGGTAGCTCCACCTGGCCTTTGGACTTTCAGAGACTAACAGTTAAAGAGTTCAACCAAGGTCATCGTTGTGATTACACTGAGCACTGACGGCAAGAGTGCTCCACTATGTGGACCAGTCAGCTTGCTCCTGATGCTCTCCTGCTCTTAAAACTTAATTTCCCTGCCTCAGAGAAACTCCTCTTGGGCCTTGGGGCCCTCCTCTTGAAACTTTACTGTTCTTCTCCTTTGTTGTTGTTCTTGTTAGCTGCTGTCGTGTTGGCCCCCAAATCATGGGAACCTCATGCACAACAGAGCTAAATGCTGCCTGGTCCTGTGCCATACCCAAAACCTGTTGCAGGTTGGACAGTTGTGATCCACAGAGTTTTCATTGGCTAATTTTCAGAAGCAGATCGCCAGGTCTTTCTTCCCAGTCCATCTTAGTCTGGAAGCTCCACTGAAACCTGTGCAGCATCATAACAAAGTACAAGCTTCCACTGCAAGCCTCCACCAAGGGACAAGTAGTGGCTGCACACGAGGTGTATTGGCTGAGTCTCCCACATGGAAGGCAAGAATTCTACCACTGAACCACCACTGCCCCTATTTCTTCTCCTTAGAGTAGGGTAAAAAGGGTATTTCTCTGGCCTCTAGCTTTAGTATAGTCTTCTCCCCAGGATCCTCTGGTTGTTACTTTGTACCTTTCTATGAATTAACTCTCTCTGAAATCTATTAAATATACCAACATAAAGGGAAGTGAATGATTGGCTACTTCACTGTTCTCTTTTCTTCATTTCTGCACAGAGTAAAAAGCTTTACATTAAACAGAGTGAGGTGTATTATTAATATTATATGGTATTGTGATAAATTCTATTAAGAGTTTAGTGAACAGAAGGCATGACGGACTCTCTGTTAACCCAGAACTAAAACCACTCCCGAGGCCAACTGTTCAGACAAAGATTAGACTGGACTATGAGACATAAAATGATACTTGTGAAGAGTGTGCTTCTTAGCTCAAGTAGATACATGAGACTAAATGGCCAGCTCCTGTCTGGAGGCGAAATGAGAATGCAGGGAGGGACAGGAGCTGGTTGAATGGACATGGGAAATCAGGGGTGGAAAGGAGGAGTGTGCTGTCACAGTAAGGTGAGAGCAATTAGGGTCACATAACAATGTATGTATAAATTTTTGTATGAGAGACTAACTTGAATTGTAAACTTTCACTTAAAGTACAACAATAAAATAAAGAAAAAACAGAAAAAGTCTGGTGAGAGCTTCTGGAAAAGTGGCTCCTGAAAGCAATCACCTCTAAGACTGCATTCTCTTAAAAAAAAAAAGAGTTTGGTTAAAAACATAACCTTTGATTGTATTACTGCTTTGAGGATTCAACATATTGTGTTAATTTATTTTGCCTCATCTGGGATGTTTATAGGACTGATTTAGGACTACACAGTTAGTTCTAATGAGTGAGACTGATGCCTGTAATCAATCATTTTACTTTCATATGAATTTTTAAAAAGTAGTTACCTTTGGGGGATTTCTGTTCCAGCATTTGATGAAGAATGATAATATGAAGGTATTTATTAGAACCAAAATTACTTCATGTGATACTGAAAATAAAAGACCAAAAAAAAACCATTGATGGTTGAAGAAGCTGCCAAGTCCCCAGATGTGCACCTCACATGATAAGGTAGCCTGCTATTATACCCATATTTTTAATCACAGAGACTGCCATGGTGGATAAACTAGTACTCTTATTAAGAACTTATTCCTGGGACAACAGAGGAAGAAGGAATCAGAAACAGGAGGAGGAAATGGAATGTATGGCTAATTGCCTCCATTAATAACTGCCTTCTTTGCCATGAGACCAGAACTGAATGGTGCCTGGCTACCACTACCGACTCTTTTGATCAAAGATTCTATCAAAGAATCCTGATCAAAAGAGGGAAAAATGTGGAAAAGAATTTCAAATTCTCATGGAGTCCAGAATTTCTGGAGCCACTGAGGCTGGGTGAACCCCCAAAGCTATTGTCTTGAGATAATCTTTAAACCTTAAACCCAAAATATCTCCTAAAGTCTTCTTTAAACCAAATAATAGCTTAACTTAAATTAGTAAAGAATGTCTGCCTTGAGCATTTTGCTCTTTTAAAGATCACATTCTATTGGATAGTTAAGAACTATCTATACGGGATCACATTGACAATAGCAACTCAAGGTCCGAAAGGAAGCTCAGAAGGCAGTGAATTTATGCTAATGAGGGAGGAACAATTCAGACAAGGAGGGTGAGAATTAGTGAACAATTTGAAGAATGTAATCAATGTCACTGAATTGTACATGTAGAAATTGCTGAATTGGTGAATTGGTGTATGTTCCACACCAATGTATGTATATTTCCAACAACAACAACAAAAACAAAATAAATTATTTAAAAAAAACTGATTCTATTTACTACCAAATTTCAGACTTCAATGAAGCCGTAGGCTTTTCGTATTCACAGGTGAGTTCTACACGCTCGGATTGAAAACCAAATATTTTGCTCTATGTGAGAAACCATCAGAAGGAGAATTATAAATGAAGAGCACAACAGAGGAGAATTTTTTTTTTAAGTCTTTTAAAATTCTGTAACATGAGGCATATAGAAAAGGGATTGAAAATGCACGTTGACATAGGATATAGTTATCAACAGCAGGGAAAGGCAAGCCTCATTTCTCTCCTTCACATTGACAAATTTTTATCTGGCAAATTTTTAAGTTCCCGAAGAAACTTAGAACGACAAAGATTAACAAGGATGGAAATAATATCATACTAATTTTACTACCCAGTAGAACGTGACTGAATATTTTTCATGATTATATATATAAAGTTCAAAATAGAAGACTGAAATGTCTGGCACTTGGAAGATATTGATATTTTGGATATGCAGAGGGCATACAAGTTCTTATTCCTTCTTCTTAACACTTTTGATGACAGTATGACATTGATAAGCAGTGTTCCTTTCCTCGATTGTGGTGCCCTATTTTGTATCATCTGCATTTGTCTTCCTACTGTGTAAGCTTTCATTTTAGTTGGTTGATATAATTTTTCTTCTTAGAGGCTTTACTACACTAAGAATACATTTTTTTATTCCTCAAAGTGAGGCACTGAGCTAGTATATTAATATTTTTTAAAAGATTGTAAAATCTGCAAAATATTCGGAAAGATTTTCTTTTGGTTTTAGGCATTAAGGGAGAAAGTGGGGAGAGAAGCCTGCCTTTTATTCTCCCCTTCAGCTGTAATTACACTAATAAATAAAAGGACAATTCAGTTAAAAAAATTTCCATTTCTTTTAAGAGCAGGACCTTGAGATCCACTTGAATTCTCTCCCTGCCTCCCCTATCCCAGTGCCTTTTTAAATTTTGGAAACTTTTTGCAATTAGGTAATGGAAGCACAATTGCTGTTCAGAAAGTTAGTCTATAAGGTGCCAAATTCAGACATTAGAAAAAACACAACCCTCCCTTAAAAATGATTCTATCATTAAAATAAATACTGACAATGTGCAAATAGCAATGGGAAACAGTTATTGAGATTTGACAGCTCCCATTTCAGTAGGAAAAAGATGTACAACTGGATGGAACCACCTGAAAAACTGTTATTAAAGAATAGCAACTGCTTGTTCAATAATGCTTTCTGTCTTCTGATCAATCTTTACAAGGCTTTCAGGCGTGAATGCCTGTAAATGATCAAGCATGACCCCAGCCCTCCTGCTTCAGGAACGGAAGCAGAGAGATACATTTGAGTCTGAATCCTGACTCTAACTTAGAATCTTGTCGGCCTTGGGCAATTTGCGTCACCTCTCTGAAGTCCAATTTCCACACACGAATTGTGAATAATGATACCTACCTTCTAGGATTGTTTCGAGGGTTATAGGGAGTGTACATAAAATGTCTACAGTCCCAGACACGCGGAAGGTGCTCCGGTACACAGTGATTAAATGTGAGAAGGGAACCTTTCTTATGGATTCATGCTCTAAATGTGATCCCCATGGAAACATAACTCTTGCATTCATCCACCTGCTACATGAAAGGCCTGAGTGAATGAAGGACCCCAAGTGATTTCAGACCTGATGATGCCATGGTAAGGTCCAGGAATCTGGACCTGTCTGACTGTTCTGAAAAGTTTACTTAAAAAAATAAAAATAAAAAGGATCGTTCCAGTCCTTGACCCCAAACTTGGTTTCACAGATTGTTCAAGTTTTCAGCTTATTTTTTTGGACTTATGAGACAAAGTCCCAGTGGCTACTAGCCAACTTTCATAGCACTTCTGCTTGGCTGCAAGCATCTGCTTATGTAAAAAACGGATTCTTTGCAATGTGATAATATTGGGTTAAATATTTAGGCTCTTCTTTCAACGTGAGCTTGTTCTCGGCACATTCAGGCTAGCTGGAAAGAATCATTTGATTGGAAGGATTCCCAATGCTTTGTTTGGAACCACTGAGTCACTGAGGCTCAGGCTGGGAGAAATTATGTGGTGTTCTCCACCTGCTTCCCGGCAGGACCACCCACTCCCTTTCAGAAATAAGAATTTATCCTGTCCCTCAAGAGCTGCCCAGAAGGGAGTTCTGGAGGTTTTAAACACTTGTCAAAGACTGTTACAGCTTTTTCCACATCTGAGTAAAACAAAAAGTCATTTCAGTTTTCAGTGAATGGTTTATCAGTCTTAGAATGTGAACTAAGTGCTAATTAATATTTTCACTCTGGTGATTGTTGTCCTCTTATTTTCCAACGGGGAATATTCAGTCATTTATTTGTTATTCTTTCATTCATTCATGGAATATAAAGTGTCTACTATGTCAGACCCTGGGCTTGATTTGAATTTGTGTGAATACAGAAATGAGCAAAGAATAGGCTTTGTATTCTAGGATCCAGTCTCTTGGGGGTGAAAGACACATAAAAGAACAATAAGAATATAATCAACACTGTAATAAACCCATTGCCGTTGAGTTGATTCTGACTCATATGAGCACTGTAAGAGAGGAACGAAAAATATTCCATGAGGTTACAAAGGAGAAAGCAATTCTCTACCCTCCCTTTCTTCTTTGTACATCTAGAACCTAAATGCCTTGGGAAAGCGGGGCAGGAATTCATGCTCACTGAGGGCTAATTAAGCACAACACTGTGAGGTACTTATTTTTCCCATTTTTCAGATCTTATTCACTGTTGAATTTATGATGTATGTAGGTGCTCAATGAATCATTTTTAATAGGTAAAAGAGGAAACTGGGTACCAGAAAAGTCATGCCCAAGTGTTCAAAGCTAGTAAGTTCTTACATGTTCTGTGGTCTTTACATGACTCCAAACCACTTCAGTCATTTCCAATTATTTTGGAGATTGTCAGATTATATTTCTCTGTATAAAAGGTCTTCCTACACTTGGAGATCAAATCCAAATCACTTCCCTTTCTTTTTTCAGATAAAACTGTACCTAACTAGGCAAGAATCAGTCAATCGCAGAAAGGCCGTAGAGGCTAATGGTGAAGAATGCTGATTCTGAGTCCAGCTGTGTTAAGTCACAGCTCTCCTCTGTTTGCCAGCTGAGTGACAAACCTTAGTTTTCTCTTCTATAAAATAAGAATAATAATAACACTTTTCTCATAGGGCTGTTGTGAAGGTGCAGGGAAGTAACAAATGTACTTAGCACAAAACCTGAATATACCACCACCACCACTAGTAGCCGTCAGGTTAATTTTGACTCATGGCGACCCCATGTGTGTTGGAGTAGAACTGTACTCCACAGAGTTTCAATGGCTGATTTTTCAGAAGTAGTAGATCATCAGGCCTTTCTTCTGAGGTGCCTTTGGGGAGGACTGGAACCTTCAACCTTTCATTTAGCAGCCAAGAGTATTAACCATTTGCACCACCCAGGGACTCCTAGCCTGAATATAGAATCTCTCAATACATGTGAGCTAATATTAGCAGTAGTGGTTCAGTGGTATAATTCTTGCCTTCCATGCGGGAGACCTGGGTTCGATTCTTAACCAATGCACCTCATGTGCAGTCACCACTTATCTGTCAATGGAGGCTTATGTGTTGCTATGATGTTGAATAGATTTCAGTGGAGCTTCAAGACTAAGATGTACTGGGAAGAAAGGCCTGGCAATCTACTTCTGAAAAATCAGCCAGTGAAAACCCTATGGATCACAATAGTCTATCTTTAACCAATCATGGATGGTGCAGGTCTGGGCAGCTTCTCTTTCTGTTGTGCTTGGGGTTGGCATGACTTGCGGGCCGACTTGCCAGCAGCTGACACCACCAACAATATTAGCATCCTATCTGTCCTTGAGAAGTGGTGAAAATCTCCCTTAAAGACTTGTTTCCTAATGTAAAAAATACTCTCCAATACATTTTTGTTGTTTGATTGTGATCTTTTGCAATGACCTCTCCCCAACATTCTAATTATTAGTAACTGTGTTTTGACAAGAATTTAAGCAATCCTGCTGCAGTTTTTTTTTTTTTTTTTTAATAGCACACATAAGGGATAAATGAAGTAGTCTTGAGAGGCAATAAGGTTGCAGAAAAAAACACAAAAAAGTGGTGATCTAGTTCATTAGCTGGGAGAACTTCTGGATGCCCATTGTGCTTCCTTTTCCTAGTCTCAAATCTTCTCTTCTAGATGAGCGTGGAGCTCTGGTGGTGTAGTGGTTAAGAGCTCAGCTGCTAATCGAAAGGTTGGCAGTTTGAATTCACCAACAGCTCCTTGGAAACCCTATGGGGCAGTTCTACTCTGTCCTATAGGGTCGCTATAAGTTGGAATCGACGGCAATGGGTTTGGTTTGGTTTTGATGAGCATAGTGCTGGCAAAATATCCTTCTAGTGCAAAAGTACAAAATGCTTCCCCGTCCATATTTACCTTTCTCTTCCCCTTCTGAAAAGTTTCCCCCTGGAAAATATCATCCCAGGCACCTACATTACATGATGTATTGTGTCCAAGTGAGTATGGCCAAGCAATGGTTGAGAAACAAACCAGCAGTTGTTGGAGAATTATCACCGGCTAACGACTCAGTCTCCAACATTTCAGGCAAGTTGTTTTGGGAATTGTGTGGCCTCAACCAGGGAAAGGCAAACTTGTTCACTCACATGCTGAGGGGTCAGAAAGCAAAAAATGATGCTAATTTGTTCCCCCATATAAATGTGTTCCACCCACTCCTAGCCACGAGTGGGAGTGAATGATGGAGCTTTTGGTCTAAAGGGTATAGTCATACTTATCCCTCTCATTTCCTTGTAGGGATGTTGGGGAGACCAGTGAGATCATGTCTATGAAGTGGATTGACTGGAATGTGCTCCTGTTGTCCAATGTGAATTATGTAAGTTTTTTTTTTTTTAATTTCCCTTTTCTCACAATTCTCACAAACCATTGGCAACCTGTGCCAATTTTCCCATGTCCTTAAGTTCAAGTCCCTCTGCCAGCATGCTCTGGGTAATTCATTTGTGGTCTGTGTGTAGATGGCCAAATCCTAGCTCTTTGTCTTATGGAGCCTTCCCATAGGCAGCTGGAGCTCTTCTGAGTGAGGTATTGCCTGGCAATGTCTGGAGGAGAGCGAAAGAAGGTTTGAAGTTGGCTTTGGGGTCTAGCAAATTCATCACAAAGTCACGTAACTCTGAACTTTGCCTAAGGTGGTTTTCAGAAGTTCTCTATTAGTACAAATTTTCCTCTATAGGCCTTGTATATTTTCATGTGATATACCGTAAGATGTTCTGCACTAAGACGCTATCTGGTTTCATGTTGGATTATGCTATTAAGAGAGCTAGAAAGAAAGACCAACTTACTGGTCTGACAGAGACCAGAGAAACTCCCCGAGTATGGCCCCCGGACACCCTTTTAACTCAGTACTGAAGTCACTCACTCCTGAGGTCATCCTCCAGCCAAAAGTTCACACTTCAGACAGGCCCATAAAACAAAACAAGACTAAATGAGCACACCAGCCCAGGGGCAAAGATGAGAAGGCAGGAGGGGTCAGGAAAGCTGGTAATGGGGAACCCTAGGTCGAGACGGAGTGTTGACATGTCATGGGGTTGGCAACCAATGCCATAAAACAATATATGTATTAATTGTTTAATGAGAAACTAATTTACTCTGTAAACCTTCGTCTAAATTACAATAAAAATAATAATAAAAAAAAAAAGCAAGAAAGACCTTTGACTGTAATATGTTGATTCATTCTTTTTTGGTACTCTCCGTCTAAGACATAAAGCCATTTAAAATCAGTAGCTCCCAGGAAAAGTTTCCTGAAGGTCATTCCAATTATCTGATGTTAAGAGGGAATCACCAATGTATTTGAAAATAGCTGTGATATCTTACTTTTGAGAAATGTAGCAGCTAAAAAAAGAAGAGGCAGAGGAAGAAAGATCTGGATATTGGTTTTGGAAAATGATTATTAAAGTTAGTTATATTTACATGGATTTTGGACCTATTTTTATGCACTTTTTCCATCATGTCATTACTACTGTAAAAACAGTCATTTTTCTCTTGATGCTTATTCTTTAAATTACACATGCCCACTCAAACTGATGTCTTAATGTTATTGTCAACAGCATTTAAAAAAAAAGTTTCAATTCCTATGTGTGGTTTGTATACAGAAATATAATTAATTTTTGAATATTGATCTTGTATTCACTGGACTTGATAAATGCATTTATTAATTCTAATTCTAATAATTAAAATTATAAATTTTTCCATTTCCAATCTTTATATCTTTCATTTCTGTTTCTTGACTTATTGCACTGGCTAAGATATCACTATAATTTGAATGATGTGGTGATAGTGGGCACTCTTCTCTTGTCCCAGAAGCCACAATAATGTATGCTTGTTGTAGAATTTCTGTATGTACTCTATCAGATTAAAGAAGTCCCCTTAGTTTGCTGAGCACTTTTTATCATGAATAAGTGTTAAATTTCATCAAATGCTTTTTTGGAATCTATTGAATTTATTATGTATTTTCTCTCTTTTTTTTTTTTCTTCCTGTTAATGTGATGAATTACATTGATTGATTTTTTTAAATCATAAACCACACTTGCATTCTTAGGAAAAAAAACCACTTGGTCATGCTAATATTGATGTTTTATGACTTTGTACTTGTGCATTTGATGTTTTCCTTTCCTGTAATGTTCTTGTCAGGTATTGGCACCATGATTTTACTGGTCTGTTGAAGGAGAAGAAAAGAGTATCTCCTTCCCTTTTTTCCTATTCTCTAGAAGTGTCTGTGTAAGATTGGTGTTATTTCTTCTTTAAAGATGCCTGGTGGCGCAGTGGTTAAAGTGATCAACTGCTAACTGAAAGGTTGGTGGTTTCAAACCACCAGCTGCTCTGTGGGAGAAAGATGTGCCAGTCTGCTTCTGTAAAGATTTACAGCCTTGGAAACTCTATGGGGTTGCTATGAGTCAGACTCAACTCAACGGCAGTGAGTTCTTTTGTTTTTGTTTTTTTCTTCTTTAAATTCTGGAAGAATTCACTGATGAAGCTATCTAGATGTGGAGTTTTGTTTGTGGAAGGTTTGCAGTAACATTAAATTTCTTTAATCATATAGGTCTATTCAGATGTTTTATTTATTTTTGTTTCAGTTTACTAATAATTTTATATAAACTGCCAGTTATTGCCATAAAGTTCTTCACAGTATTTTATAATCATCTTTTTAATGTCAGCTAAGAGTTTACAAATGCTATTATTCCTGCAAACAATAATTCTAAATATTATTATCAGTTCTTTGAATTTTGTCAAGCTATTTCATATTACCACATTTATTTATTCCATTAAATAAGATTAAATAATACTGACCTGAACCACACACTCTTTTTATCATTATGACTTCAAGTGCTTACACTAATGTGGAAGAACTTATTCAGCCACAGAAGGAGCCAAAACGCTAGTTGTGTTTGTGTTTGCAGATTTGTGGCCTGGGTGAACTGAGAATATCTCATTAATGTTTAAAATAATACATTTCAACGCTTTTTGTTCTTGAGATTATTCCAAGGGTGAGTTGGTGAATGTATGAACTCTCTGGATGAAGAGTGTGACCTTCAGTGGAGATGATAAAGAAATACTGCTAATAAAATATATCTGGTGTTAGGCATTCTGACTTCAAGCAGCATAGCTAGCCTATTCATTCCATCACAAAATTGAGCATCTTTAGATTCATTACTGTTATGGATTGAATTGTGTCCCTCAAAAATTGTGTGTCAACTTAGCTAGGCCATGATTCCCATGATTGTCCACCATTTTCTGATCTGATGTGATTTTCCTATGTGTTGTAAATCCGACCTGTACGATGTTAATCAGGCAGGATTAGAGGCAGTTATGTTAATGAGGCAGACCTCAATCTACAAGATTAGGTTGTGTTTTAACTTAATCTCTTTTAAGACATAAAAGAGAGAAGTGACCAGAGAGATGGGGGACCTCATTACCACCAAGCAAGAAGAGCCAGGAGCACATGTCTTTTGGACCCAAGGTCTCTGTGCTGAAAAGCTCATAGACAAGGGGAAGACTGATGACAAGGACCTTCCCCTAGACAAAGCCTTCCCCTGGAGCTGGCACCCTGAATTCGGACTTCTAGCTTCCTAGACTGTGAGAGAATAAATTTCTGTTTGTTAAAGTCATCAACTTGTGGTATTTCTGTTATAGCAGTGCCAGATAATTAAGACAATTACTAAGCTGTTGGCTGACTTGGGCAAGTAACTGATTGTCTTGTATTACCCTTTCCCAGTATATGAAGTGGACTTAATCTGATTTTTTTCTCTGTGTTGCATCACTAGGGCTCATAACAAATAATGTAATATTGTCATGTAGTGCCTTATAGGGTCGCTATGAGCTGGCGTCGACTTGATGGCAATGGGTTTGGTTTTGGTTTAGTGCCTTATACTCCAGGGAAAATTTTGAAATAAGACCCCTGATCTATGAAGTTGTTAGAGGCACTCCAGATCTTTTATAATGATTTTTCTCAGGGCCACAAATAAAGCAGGAAAAGTTTCGATAGGAAGAGACCTCTGAGGCATCTTCAAAACCTCCATTTACTATGGACATAGCTCTCTATGCCGTGTCTACCAAGGCACAGGAAACATCAAATGAAGCCGTGTGAGAAGCTGATGACGGAAGCACATACTCCATTAGGCTATGGATAGAACCAGAAAATCAGAAAGAATAACCAGACAAGACAACATGTCTCTAAGTATTCCTAGACGGCCTTATTTTAAGACAGTGAATTTTGATCTGGAATGGATGGCAGAAGTCACTGAGTCTGGTGCCTTAATAGTCTCCCAAAGAAAACTAAGCACCCAGAGGTTAAGTGTCACTTATAGTGGAGAAACTAATGCTACAAGTATGTCTTGCTTTAAGGAAACCCAGATTCCAAAATTCCAAACCTGAGAAACAGATAAACTAAATGGTTGTTATTGCTTTACAAAGGAATTTTACTGTTCAATAAGTGACTTTCTGCAGCATTCATTAAATAGCAAATTCCCAGGGCATTGAAGATGTGATTCAACTTGCAAGCATTGGATTTTCATGCAAAGTTTCAGCAACACATCTGTTGAGGAAAGCAAGGTGTGCTGATACTCTTTCTGTGACTGGCCATTGTGAGCTCAGCCACATACCTGGGTGCTTGCCAGGGTACACACATGACTAGGGACAATTTCTGGCATTTTCCCAGGTGGTGGGATATGTGAATGTTGTTGCTTTCACTGAACAAAATGTGGAGCCTGTGCTGTACAGCCAGACTAGAGTGGGTGGGCCATGATCTAGGGCTGGGGCGTCTTTCATGTGTGAGGCAGTGGCAGGATATTGCTTTCCTTCTTGTCAGCCACACCTTCAAGACTTTTTTTTTAATGCATACAATACATTTTATCACAAAGGTATATTAAAAATGGAGCAGAAATTGGGTGGAATAGCAATACCGCAGTCCAAAACTTTCACCTCAGAGTTGACAGGTTGGAGTGAACAAGGAACTCTTTACCAAACATGTTTGTCTTGGCCCATAGCACGAACAGGGGGTATGAGAGCTCTCTCTGGCCACAAAGCTACAGAGTTCTTCCTTTGCCCCAAACTCACTCTATTCCCAAGCAATCTCCTTAAACAGTCTTCATGAAGGCTTTTGACAGAAAAAAGGAAGAGTTATTTGGTTTCATTGCCTTCAAGGCAACCATTCATGAAAAATACAAGAGATCATGAAAAGTGATAGCATAGGATTATTTCTTTTTTTGTGCCTTGAGACACTGTGCCTTGAGATTTTTCCATGCAACCAGTAGGTTAAGTTATGGTTAGAAACATTCTCTTAGAGATGCCTGTGCAAAAATCTGAAATATAATAATAACTAACATATACTGAGGGGTGCTCTATGTGCTTTGTTTGCATTAACTCATTTAATCCTTGTAACAACCCTATGTGGTAGGTACTATTATCAACATCATCATCTCCTTTGTCCAGATGTGGAAATTGAGGCAAATAGAGGTTAAGAAACTTGCCCTTGGTTGAACAGTTAGTAGAAACGAGTGGAGGTTGAATTCAAACCCAGACAGTCTGGCTCCAGAACAGGGAATATTAACATCTATGCTGTGCTACTTCTTTAAAAAGAATAGATAAAATGAGATTTTAAGAGAAATAGCTGAAGGCCAACAAGCGCCTCAGAACCAGAGTGAAAGAAAGATAGGGAAACAAAATAATAGTAAAAAGGAAGAAAAAGGATCCCCCCTCCCATTGCTCTTCAAAATTCACTTTTATGTAAAAGTTAACAACTAATAATAGGAAATACTGTTTAATACAGTGAACAATAAGCTCATGTTCTTCATACCAAAGGCAAGAAACTTTTAATATATAAAGAGATATAAAATGATTTAGAAAAATAGCAGTCTCAGAATGGATTTTGAAGGGAAGCAGGATGCCTCTAATATCTGAGGCTGGAAAGTCACTCAGAAACTCTCTGGCTAGAATACTCAAGGAATTTTGCCCTTTGAAAAGGGCAACCAAGTCCTTCCTTTTCACCTCTTGGTGCCAATGTAAGTGATATTAAACTGCGTGTTGCCCATCCACTAACCACATGTGGCAATTTTGATGGGTTTATAACCTTGTATCATTTTTCACTACAAAGGGTTTCCTCCTAAGTGTCAAAAAAATCCACATAAAAAATGCAAGAATCAATGGAAATGAAAGTTTGATAACTCAAAGAAGTGAGTCTACTTACTTATAAAACACTACTTCAACAAGGTATTCAGCTACAAAAATCCCCAAATTTTACTTTTTCAGCCCTCAAATGTTTCTTGATTTCTGAGATGGTTGGCTGACTAAGTAGATGTGGGAAATATATTTTCTAATTTGAAATACATAGTAATGTCAGGTGAAATATGAATAAAAAGTTATTTTTTAGCTACAATGCTGAGTAGTGGTTGATGCCAAGCAGGTCAAGGCTATCAGCATGAATATATGCGTTAGAAGCGAATGTCTAAAGATGTTTGACAATGGAGAAATATATCTGGAAATGTTGTTGTTGTTGTTACTTGCCATCAAGTTCATTCCAACTCATGACGACCCCATGTGTGCAGAGCAGAACTGCTCTATAGGGTTTTCAAGGCTGTGACCTTTTGGAAGCAGATCACCAGGCCTGTCTTCTGAGGCACCTCTGGGTGGTTTTGAACTGCCAATCTTTCAGCTAGTAGTTAAGTGCTTAGCCATTTGTGCTACCTAGGGAGCCTATATCTGGAAATAGTCCATCCAATTTAAGACAACCCATTGCTGTTGATCCGATTCTGACTCATAGCTACCCTATTTAAAAAGGGAGCTAGAAAACTCTGGTCCAGAGACAGGTCTGGGATATAGCAATGGGGATGTGGCATGGAAGCAGACTACTTGCCCTGGGCCATGGGTGGAAAAATTCCTGTGGAAACTGGAAGTGCAAATCTGGGCTGCTTGAGGAACCTGAATTTACATAATCCAATTAATGCAGAAACACAACCTCAGAATCTAAGGTAAAATAAGTCTAAAACTGGTAAAACCTACCGAGTTTGAGCAGAGATAAATGAAAAGCCACTCCAAAAAGAGTCTTCACAGATCAAGGTACAGTCAGTATACAGGTGAGAGGCAAATCTCCGAAGATGAGCTCAAGGACCAAAATTCCAAAGCACAAATGAGAGTTGGCTGATGCAACTAATGGAAGAATTCTCCTCAATAAATTAAACTATTGATAGTAGAATTACCTAAAAGAGACTTAAAAATAAAAATATTAAGAATGATCAGAGAGAATGTGATGAATAAAGTTCATAAGATAAAAAGAGGGTATATTAAAAAAAGGGCAGGTTTTAAAACAAGAACCAGACATAAATTCTAGAAATGAAACAATTAAAAATGAAAGTGTTATTAAAATAAAAAAATCAAGAAGTGGGTTAAAAAAAGGATTAGATAGCTGAAAACATAAGAGAAAGCACTCAGAATGTATTCCAATGAGATAAAGAGAAGGAAAAAGTATAAAAGATATTAAAAATAAAAAGGGAGATAGGAAAGGAATAAGTAGTTCCAAGATACATGTAATGGAAGTACCAAAATCCTTCTCATGAATCAAAGTAACAGTTACCTTTTCACATAGTAGGAAAAAAGATGTTATCTATCTATGAAATAGAGAATAGATTTTATTCTTCTCTTTTCAATAGTTTTTCTGAAAATGTGGAAGTTATTAAATTTTTCCTGCTGTGAGCTATAGAGACTCCCAATGGGTTAGTTTTACATTTACCTCTGTGGGGCCTCAGACATTTCATCAGTTCTAAATTAGTTTTGTCTTTTCTCTGTTTAAAGCTCTTAGACTCTAAAGTGGATAACTCAAAATTATTCAGTAGAATTAATCTATCGATAATATCATTCTCTAGGAGAGTCTTAAAAATAAGCATGCTATATAGAAACCAAAACCAAACATGTTGCCATCAAGTTGATTCCAACCCATAGTGACCCTATAGGACAGAGTAGAACTGCCCCATGGGGTTTTCCAAGGAGCGGCTGGTGGATTCGAACTGCTGACCTTTTGGTTAGCAGCTGAAGTCGAGCTTTAACCACCACACCACCAGGGCTCCAAATTATTACCTCTATTTTTTCAGATTTCTTCTTATAATCTTACCCCTATTCCTTTGAAATCACCTTCCTTCCCAGTGTTTCATGCTCCATGACTTTTAGCAATTTTTTTTTTCCTCAAGGATTTTGGTTCTGTTGTGGATTTGTAGAGAATTAGCAGAAAGAAATTAAAAATTTTTAAACACTGCTCCCCTGCACCCACACACACCAGAAGAGATTGAGTGCCATAACTAGAAAAGAAAAGAAGTCAAACAATTCAACATCTCTTAAGGCAGTAAAAATAGGTTTTCACTTGCAGACTCTTTCAGTCCCTTGCTTTCTCTCCAAAAGCTGGTTCCAAGTGGGTTTACCGATCACCTTAGGATAGCAGGATGACTAAATCTGACTAACATTGGGTTTGACCTTCTATGAATGGAAGAATTATAAATGTGTAATAATTCCATTCAACATATTTCATGAAGTCAGACTTGACATGCAAGAAGAGATGGCCATTACCATGCAAATTCATTTTTGTCTAAAAAACTTCCCATAATTGTTATGACTTAAAAAATTACTGCTAGTGTCAGAGTGATGTTACCTTGTTTTTACCTCATTTTCAAAGTAATCTCTTATACTGAAATAACTGAAAGATCAGCGATTCAAACACCCCACCTGCTCCGTGGGAGAAAGATGTGGCAGTTTGCTTCCATAAAGATTACAGCCTTGGAAACCCTATAGGGAAGTTCTACTCTGTCCTATAGGGTTTTTATGAGTTGGAGTCGACTCAATGGCAATGAGTTTGTTTTTTTGTTTTAATGTGGGATATAGTAGTGTAATCTCATTTGTAGTGCTGCCTCAGCATTTCATTCACCCATGCATGCATGTATTCTTTCAACATTTATTCAGTATCTACCATGTGACAGGCTTAATGTCTCTGAGCCTGAGTTCCTTCATCTACCATTTGCTGATCTTAAGCAGCACTCTTCCCAATTCTCTGGTATTGTGCTATTCCAGCTCAACTATGAGGACATTAACAAAGTCAATGTTTTAATTCCCCTGTGCATTTACAGATCCTGCTCCTGCCTGGACTGGCCTTCTTTCATTCTTCATTAATCGTCTCATCCTTGAAAATTCAACTCAAATGACAGCCCAGTCTCCTTAGTCTGGTTTACAGGTTATCCCCTGGACCTCCTCTTTCACAGTATTTATTAGGTTTTACCGTAACCATCTGTGGTGGATAAAATCTAAAATAACCCCCAATCATCCCTATCTCCTTATATTTATGCGTGGTGTGATCTCCTCTCTTTGAGTGTGGGTGGGATCTGTGACTTATGTCTAACCATAGAGTATGGTCAAGATGATATGTCACTTCTGTGATTATGTTAAGTAAGATTGTAACTTCCATCTTCTTAGCAGACTGTCTCTATTGCCTTCTTGACTTGCATGCTTTGATAAAGCTGGCATTCATGTTGGGGAGGTCCCTGTGGTTAAGGAACTGACAGTGGCCTCCAACCAACAGCCAGCAAGAAACTGAGGCCCTCAGTCCAACAAACTACAAGGAACTGAATCCTGACAACAACCACGTGAGCTTGGAAGCAGATCCTTCTCCCACTGAACTTTCAGATGAGACCTCAGCCCTGGTGGACACCTTGACTGCAGCCTTATGAGAAACTGTGAACAGAGGACTCAGCTAAGCCATGCACAGAGTCCTGACTTACTGAAGCTATAAGATAATAAATTTATGTTGTTTTAAGTTGCTAAGTTTGTAAGCCATTTATTACATAGAAATTTGCTTATTATCCATGTATTTATCTTACCCTCCCATTGGATTGTAAACCTCTTCAGACCTGACATCACGTCTTATCTAATCCCATCTTTGTGTCACCAGAACCTAACACTGTGCCTGGCATATAGTAGCTGCTTAATAAAAAAAATTTTTTTTTGAACAATGTAGTAGCGAAGCAAGTTCACTGGATTTGTAGACAGGAAATAAGCTTTCCACCGCTCACTTTATGACCTTCAGCTAATCACAAGTCCGAGTCTCATTTTTTTTCATATGAAAAGTCGAATTACTACAACTTAACTCAGCTTGAGCAGTTTTGATATATCAGTTTTTTTCTTTCAAAACAAGTATTAATGATATGTGTAAAATTGTATTACATTTAAATGGATGACATGATCTTCAGTGTATTTTTATATTCTGATATCTCTTTAACTCTGATTTACAAAAAATAGTTATGGCAAATTAGTATATCTTTGACTTTCAGAAATGATGACTGTACTTAAAAGAAATCTCTAAAGGATTAAATAATGAGAACACAAAAACTGGAATGAGCTCATGAAAAATTGAAATCAGTTTTAAAAAGGTCATGTGATGACATGCAGCATGACATTTAACAGCTTTCTTGATTAAGTGGACTAAAAACCAGATAACACAATTTTAAGACAGGAATTTATTTTTCCATGCTGACAGGAAACATTTGTTTTGTTTTAGCCAGATGGTTTTTTTTTTTTTTTAAAAAAAAGCTATTTATAATAGCTTTGCCAAAGTGGGAAAAAAAAGAGAGAGTTCTACAAATTCTCATTCATTTCTAATTTTTTAAAAAAAATTTGCTCTATTTTCAAATGTTTCTTCCCTTTCACTGAGTGTTTAGCTGATAGGAAAATCATGACTCACTCGCTCAAAGACTGACATTTTTCATTTCTTGGGCCAGCACATATGGAGAAGATAATTCTTATTAAGCATATTAGATGACTCTTGATGAAATTGGTATAGCTATCCATTCGAGCTATCTTTCCTCTCCACTCTCTTCCTTATGCATTATTTCTCCAAGGGAAAACACAGGAACTAATGGTACTGCATTTTTGTTCTATAAAAGAAGAGTAGATGATAAGTTATACCTTCCTTTTTCTTTAACATAAGCCTTGGGCCCCTCATCTATCCATCTTTGGACATTTTATGCTTTCTCTTTTTAATCCATGCAAACAGACAACACCGATTGCAAGAGGGAATTAACATTCCTTGTGGTATCTCAGTACAATATTTTTTAAATCTCTTCTTAACTTATCCTGTCCTATTCTTTCCCATAGCAAGAAAGAGATAAGAAACAATGATCAAATTCACTCTTAAGGTACTGAAAATCAATTAGAATAGAAGGGAGTCCCATCAGACAGAGAAAAACTCTCCCTCCCAATTGTAAGCAATAAGGGGTGGTCTTCTGAGGGAGACTGTATCATCTTTATTTGGGGGAGTCATTAAAATAAGTTGAAAACTATTTGTTTAGGTAAAGCATTTTTGGAGAAAAAGGTCAAAGAAGATAAGTTTTCCTAATCTGTTTTTTTATCTCCACAATTTGCAACACAAAAGTAGCTACTAAATTTAAGGCCTATTATTATTATTATTTTAAATACAGAACTAGTAATAACTTATTAATGATGCCTCTTGCAGTGAAATGCAATAGTTCCGGCACTCAAAATATGAGACTCATAGGAATAGTTTAGGAGGCTCAGAGCTCATTTAGGGTGATAGAATATCGCAGAGATTAAGAACTAGGGTTTTGGAACTAAGTAAATGAGAGTTTGAATTTAGGTTCTATCATTCACCAGCTAGGCCACATGCCGTGCAAGTTACTTTATCTTCCTCAACCTGTTTCTTCATCTACAAAATGGAAATTATGATTCCTTTCATATAGAGTTATTCTGAGCACAAAATAAAATAATAATAGATGATGAATGTTCTTTACAGAACTGGTACAGAATAAACAATAAATGGACAATAAATTAGTCTGGGCCTGAACTTGCAGATGAGGAAACTGAAGACTAGAGGTCAGGATTTGCCAAATTTGTGGTGGAAAAAAGGTGATTTCCTCCATAAATTTAAAGTTTTGTTTTACAACTACTCTTCTACTTAATTCTCATAGGATTTGTTTGAGAAAGGTAGATATTATCCCTTATTGTTGAGGAAAAAGGAAAAGTACAGAGAGGGACACTGGTTTGTACAAGCTGCATACAAAGTTGAAACCAACAAAATTAGATTACTCTCCCTCACCAAACAACTTTCCATACTCATCTGAATTTTTGCTCACCCAACATCCACAGCAGGGTGTGAGCTGGGAAGAGGCATAAAAGCAGAGTACACATCTAGCTGCTGGTGGGAGAGGAGAAAGATTTGGATTGGATTTGAGGTTGAAGTTTTAATCTGGATTGAGCCTTTAATTGCCATAAATGACAGAAAGTTATAGAATCTATCCAAGATGTCATTAAAGGACATCAAATGATGATTCAGAAGAGTTAGTTTGAAAGCTGTGATTGGAGAAAAATAACCTTTTTACATTCATTCATTCATTCAGCAAATAGTAGTTGAGGGCCTAATTTGTCCCTGGCACTGTTCCAGGCCTTGGGGCTACATCAGTGAACAAAATGAAGTCCCTGCTCTATAGAGCTTACATTCTAGTTGGGAAAGACAAACAGTGAACAACAACCGGCCAACCGTATAGTTACACATGGAATTCCATGTAACTGTATCTTTCTGATGGCAGGAGAATGTACTTATAGAATTCATTTGATGGAATAGAATGCTACTTAGGTCCCATGGATAGACTCAGCTCTGAGGCTGCTATTATGCAGGGAGCATTCAGTAACCAGGGGTAGGCTTTTCTTCTGCAACTGCTCCCACTACCTGCAAAAATCAATGAATTGTTATCAAGTGTCCATTGTAGTCAGAGAATTGTGGAAGTAGAGTTTACATAATTGGTTCAGGACATAACTTGCTGAAATTAATAGTTTCATTAACCAAGAATGGCATGGATTAGGAAACAACTTAAACTAAACGTTTTTATTAGATGCATGGGAAAATGTTTAAAAACATTCTAGATTTTTTTTTAAAAATCCAAAGAAACCTGGCTTCAGTAGGGGATCCAGGTGTATCTCTGTCAGGGGCGGCGGGGGAGGGAGCCTCAAAAAACACACCATCTTAATCACTTTCTTACCATGCTAATTTCCTCTAAGATAGATTTTTCATGATTTCAGAAGTCAATTAAAGAAAAAAATAAGAGTGGGCATTGCTGAAAAATAAGATTTAAAGGTCAAAGAGCCGGACACCAGCATGCATTGGGATCTGGTAAATTTATAGAGCTTATTGTGGTGAAAAAACAAAATGAAACACCACCAGCACCACTTTGATCAGAATTTCTTCTTTTTAACTGATTATTCCTTGGGTTTTATGGTCCGACATTATGACACAGTGCGGGGAAAGGAACTAAGAATCCTGAAGGGAATTTAGAGAAACCAGCAAAGGGATGTGAGCCCTCTCACCCTGGCATGTGTTTTGTCTGAAGGAACTAATAAACACACAGAACTTTGAGAGGAACACTGTGTTTGATGTACACAGTTAGTAAAAGTTAGGAGTGGGCTATGGTAGGTGTTTCTACCACCAGTCTGTTAATTTGTCCTACTGTGGTGGCTTACTTGTTGCTATGATACTGGAAGCTATGCCACTGGTATTTCAAATATCAGTAGGGTCACCCATGGTGAACAGATTTCATTGAAGCTTCCAGATTAAGACAGACTAGGAAGAAAGGACTGGTGATTCACTTCTGAAAAGTAGCCAATGAAAACCCTATGGATCACAACAGAATATCGTTTGATGTAGTGCTGGAATATGAGCCCTAGAGGTCGAAAGGTACTCAAAATACATAGAGGCCATAACAATGGACTGGAGCATACCAATTATTGTGAAGATGGCACAGGATGAAGCAACGTTTTGTTCTATTTTACATGTGGTCACCATGAGCTGGAGCCAACTCGACAGCAACTAGCAGCAACAGCATGGTAGGTATTGACTCTGATGGTGAATGAATAAGTATTCTTCATTATTCTCAGGATTTGTGATTAAGTATCTTAAATCCTTTTACACCTCCGTAGAGTTGAGTCTCCTGAGTGAAAACATGGCACCACCCAGGAAGTTGAAAGAATGCACCCCAGTCAGAGATGCCTTTGTTTCTCTTCTTTAAGTTGTACCACAGGAGCCTAACTACTCCTGCCTGGAGCCATGTTTCCCTGCAGCATCCAAACACACAACAGAAAGGCCAACATCTTAGGAAGCCAGTGAGTAGTGGGCTAAGTTATTTAACTCACAATTTCAAAGCTGAGTTGATGCAATTCTGGCAAGAGAAGACACCTCTGGTAAACATTCAAAGTTGAGTTAGGAATCCCTAATGCAGAGAGATGGGCTCCCACAGCAGACCATCTTTCTTTTACAAAAGCACATTTTACATTGCCTTGTAGTTGCTTGTTTTCTTGTCTGTCTCACCTCAGAAGTGTAGGGGGTGTGCGGAGGGGGCATTTTCCCCTGGGTGCAAGTCCAAAGGGACACCAGATGAGGCTCAGAATGACACTCCAAAGCGCCACAAATATGAAAGGTGCCTGACTCAGGCAGCTGGACAAGACGGGGAGAAACTGTTTCTGCATCACTACTATCAACATCTATTCATCTTGAAATTGGTGGGGGGTAACTTAGAGATTGCGCCTGGGTGTTTGTTACCCTCGCTAGGCTAAGAGCTTAACCTTCCTGAACTGAATAGGGACTGTTTATTTTGTTAATCAATGAATCCCAGGGCATGGTATAGTCTTGACTCATAAAAATAACAAAAACAAAACTCTATGTGTGCTCAGAGGCAACTCTGAGCACATTAACTCTTTCCACCACCTAGGGACTCCTCTTGGCTCATAGTGGCTACTTAATATTTATTTCCTGATTGAACGAAGGGAACGAGGAAGGCCTGGTGGAGTGACTAGGCTTGTAGGGGTTTAGCTCTGTCTCTGCATATGGGTCTGTAGTGGACAGTTGTCCCTCCTGCAGGGCTATAGACACAGGGCAGAGGTGGGATGAAAGAACTCGGCAGCCTCGACAAATAACATTGCTATACTGGCCTTCAAGTGCACTGTTCAAACCAATGGCTCTACGTTCAGATCTTTGTCTAGGAGAAGTGATGTTGGCTATGTTAGGTAACTTAGTCAAATTTCATTGTGATGCACAACATACATGTATGAGCCATATCTGAACAAACATAGACTGTATATCTCAAATTTACAAAAATGTCTAAAGATAAAAATGCAAATACAAGTGTGGTTAAGAACCTAAGTTTACATGGCCAAGCAGTGCCGGAAATGGATTCCATCTGGCTCCCTAGACTCCAAGTTCAGTGCTGTTTCCACTCTGCTACTGACTCTCAGGTCACCTATAAAATAATACTGTTCAGCACTTTGGTATCTGAAAAGTATTTCAACAATTTTGGATCACTTCATTGCTGTAGTTACCATTTGTGTCCAAAGCAGCCTAGTATTTACCTTGATAGACTCTTAGCAGGTACATTAGAAAGCTTTTAAATTACTACTTTAAATTTGCAATAGTTATACATGCTTGTTGAACATTTTCAATCAATTCACATGTGTGGCAATAAAGAGGGTAAGTACTGCCCATTGCCCTCCTGATTCCCCACCATTTTCCAGGGGTAACCCCAGTTAGCAGTTTTGCGTGTAGCTTTCAGACTTTTACATATTCACACACACTCACTCATATACACATATGTATGTATATGTACACAGCTTTTCTCTTTTTTTCAGTCTTCCTTATTCATTGTTCAACTTTCGCATGCATATGAGGCGACTGACAACACCGTGGCTTGGGTCAGGTGTACCTTAGTCCTTAAAGTGACATCTTTGCTTTTTAACACATTAAAGAGGTCTTTTGCAGCAGATCTGCCTAATGCAATACGTTGTTTGAGTTCTTGACAGCTGCTTCTATGGGCATTGATTGCAGATCCAAGTAATATGAAATCCTTGACAACTTCAATATTTTCTCCATTTATCATGATATTGCTTACTGGTCCAGCTGTGAGGATTTTTGTTTTCTTTATGGTGAGGTGTAATCCATACTGAAGACTGTGTTCTTTGATCTTCATCAGTAAGTGTTTCAATTCCTCTTTGCTTTCAACAAGCAAATTTGTATCACCTGCATAATGCGGGTTAATGAGTCTTCCTCCAATCTTTTTTTTTTTTTGAATTGATATATATTTTTCAATTGTACTTTAGATGAAGATTTACAGAACAAACTAGCTTCTCATTAAACAATTAGTACATATATTGTTTTGTGGCATTGGTTGCCAACCCCATTATATGTCAACACTCTCTCCTTCTCTATCTTGGGTTCCCTATTACCAGCTTTCCTGTCCCCTCCGGCCTTCTCATTCTTGCCCCTGGGCTGGTATGCCCATTTAGTCTCGATTTTTTTTAATAGGACTGTATAATCTTTGGTTGAAAGGTGAACCTCAGGAGTGACTTCATTACTGAGCTAAAAGTGTGTCCGGGGGCCATACTCTCAGGGTTTCTCCAGTTTCTGTCAGACCAGTAAGTCTGGTCTCTCTCTTTTTTTTTTTTTGTGAGTTAGAATTTTGTTCTACATTTTTCTCCAGCTCTGTCTGGGACCCTCTACTGTGATCCCTGTCAGAGCAGTCGGTGTAGCAGCCGGGCACCATCTACTTGTGCTGGACTCAGTATGGTGGAGGCTGTAGTACTTGTGCTCCGTCAGTCATCTGGACTAATCTTTCCCTTGTGTCTTTGGTTTTCTTCCTTCTCCCTTGCTCCAGACTGAGTGAGACCAGTAAAGTATCTTAGATGGCTGCTCACAAGCTTTTAAGCCTCCAGATGCTACTCACCAAAGTAGAATGTAGAAAATTTTCTTTATAAATTATGTTATACCAATTAAGCTAGATGTCCCCCAAAACCATGGTCCCCAGAGCCCCAGCCCAGTTATTTTGTCCCTCAGGGAGTTTGGATGCATCTATGGAGCTTCCATGACTTTGCCTTGCACAATTTGTGCTGGCTTCCCCAGTATTATGTATATAGCTTTTCTAATAATAGAAATGCAATCATTATAAGCGTATTGTTATGAAAATTTCTTTTAATTAAAAAACACATATCCTGTATATCTTTCCATGTTAATACATACATATATAAAGCATTATTTTAATGGTTATATGGAATTCTCTACAAGGGCTATTTCCCATTCGGAGGACTTGAATGTTTTCTCTATTTTTTCAGTATTACTCTAATAAACACAACTATTTTTATATCCTACGACATACATATGAGTATTTCTTTAGGATAGATTCTTTGAGGTGGGATTACTAGTTTAACCTACAACTTTTACCAACAGTGTATGACCACTCCTATCTCCAATCCTTTGCCAGCACTACATAAGAGTTGTATTTTAAAAATTGACATAGACATAGAAAAGAATGTTTTTATTCATAGCCACTCTGTTGTACAAACAGTAAAAGCCTATTTCATCATGGTTAGCTATTAAACAAATTTGGGTCAAAACGTGTTCCCTGAAACTTAACACATACATAGAGCAAAGACATCTAACTCAGAAATTGGTTCTGCCCCATGGCATAGGGTAAAAAGCTTTTACTTTATTTTTAACTAAAAGCTTTATAATTAGTTATTTTACCTCAAGTGATTTACTTTAATGAATGGTGCCATTTTATAAATTGAGTAAATAAATTGACTCCATTCATAGCTAGAGAAATTATAGGAGAAGCCAGTATGCCAAAATGAGTCAGTGCATGCCAAAGAAAGGATTCTGTCTCATAGTCCCGGAATTCTTCTTTCCATCACCAGCCCCACAGAGACACTGTAGACTCCTAGTTTCAGGGACTGAAAAGGCCAGACAGACTGAATATCTGACACATGGATGAAGGATGATGATGCCCCACACTTTGGTGGTAGTTGTCACTGTGATTGAGAAAAGGACCTGGCCCAGGAGTATATTTCCTATGTGGTTACATTGAAAAAATAGTAATTATAGGAAGATAATCATGTTTTTAGATCTTGGGAACCCGAGGGGGGAGAAAGCAATGAAATTCTCCCCCTTACATCATACCACCTGTGTAAAGTCATATGCAGTACCCATACTGAAATTAGGGAGCTTATAAAAAGCATGGTGCCCTTACGTTTTTGCTCTTCTTTCCCTGCTGGAACCTTTTGTCCAAAGCGCTTGTGACACACCATGCTTGCTTAGCTCACTGCGTGATTCCGGGTTGGAACGCAAGTGTTTTACTGTTCCTAAGATCTTCTCCATTGCAGTTTATTAAAAAGCAGAGAAGTTGGGCCTGGTGCTTCCATACAGCTTTTCTAGTTTATTGGCTCTATTTGCTTGTGAAAATATGTTTTCAATATACTTAAAACATTTGATTTAAACTACTTTGGAAAAGTCAAGATGCATTGTTTTTTTCTGCCCACATTACATACATTCTGGTTTATCAGGGACTTAAGGTCCAGTGCATTGAGTCAAATGACCAAACAGAGTCTTAGGAAGAAGGTTAAGAATAATCTTAAGCTATAAATAACTGAAGAGTAACAGAAATCGAATGTTTATTCTGGACTCAATGTGAGCATGACAGATTATAAACATAACCATAAATGACAAAACTATATGTAAAACCCAAAGGAAAAATGAGACTGCTTGGAACACAAGATCAAAACAGGAAATGTTGGTTTGAGGTGAACCTCTTTTCCTCAGAAAGAACTTTCTGGATGCTTTTGTCGGTCAGCCATAGCTAATTATTTTTCTTTGACAATAATGCAAGATTGGAAAGGGCTTTAAAACCACAGACTCAGTGGGGGCTAAAGGAGACATTTTGGTTTTCCTTAGAGGAGTAACAGCATACAGTGAATGCACAGATATTATTATTAGTCCTTTGTCCAGATCCTTGACAAGAGAATACTGTTTTATTGAATGCTAGTTAAATGTTCATCTGTTCAGACACAATGGGCAGATGGATTACACTGGGCCATACTTCAAACAGGAGAATGGAGGCAGATGGATTACACTGGGCCATGCCTCACACAGGAGAATGGAGGCAGCAGTGAGGAGTCAGTGGGGTGATGACTAAAGGGTCATGATAACACTCCCTTCCACACACACATATGACATTTGTTGGCACTTTTTGGGACCAACTCTGAGTAAGCTATGCATTAACTCATCATAGATAAAACAAGGGAAGGATATCCTTACTCATGCGTCATACACTACATGTGGCTTCCTGTTCTTGTTCTCCCTAATCAACCAGCTATTATAGTTGTCCTTACTTTCCCCCTAGGATCTTAAGGTACATAAGAATCACCTGGAATGTTGGTTCAAAATACGTATTTCTGGTCCAAACCCCTGAGATTCTTATTCAGGAAGGCTAGCTGGGGATACAGAATCATGATACAAGTAGTCCTTGGACCACACCGAAAAACTCTGGGTAACTTTGCCCAGAATGAGGATGAGGGGGAATAGCAACAGCTAAATCTGGGATGTTGCAATTACCAGTTGCCAAGTTCCTACCTTAGACTTTTTCTTCATGCCTTGCAGTATTGTTTGATAAAGACTTCTTGATTTCTGACTTCTGTGACCAGTTTTTGACTAGTCACTTGCTCTATCTCTAGAACACTGATTGACCCTTGAACCTGATGCTTTGTCTCTGATATATGCACTCCTCTGATTGCCATTTGAATGTCCTTCATTCACTCTTTCATCAACCGATATTGCGTACCTCCACTTGGAGACTCATAGCTTAGAAAGACAGATTCAATTCAGGCCACAGTGGGATTTATGGACCACTAGAAAGGTAGTCAGTTAATTAAACAGTTACAATGAGTATGATAGGTGCCACTGAGGGAGGTTGGAGCAGAGTGAGATCACACAGCAGGGTCACTTAATCTAGTCCCAGATGTCAAGGAAGGAATATTGTTTTACTGAGTATTGGTTAAATATTCATTTGTTAAGACACAATGGGCAGAAGGATTACCCTGGGCCATGCCTCAAACAGGAAAATGGATCACACTTGTGTGCAGTATCTGCTTAAGGAGTCAGGCAGGTTGGGAAGGCAGAGTGTTCCAGGCAGAAAGAAGAGTGTGGATGAAAGCCCTAAAAGATGAGAGATATGGTACTTTCATGGAACCCTGGTGGTGCAGTGGTTAAAGTAATTGACTGCTAACTGAAAAGCTGGCAGTTTGAATCCACCAGCCGCTCCTTGGAAACACTTTGGGGCAGTTCTACTCTGTCCTATAGGATTGTTATGAGTTGAAATCGACTCAATGGCAGTGGGTATACAGTGCTTTCAAGAGAACTGTGGCTGGAATGTAGAATGGTTTTTATTTTATTTTTTTTATATATATATATATGTATATAACTCCGGACACCCTTCTAACTCAGTACTGAAGTCACTCCTGAGGTTCACCCTTCAGCCAAAGATTAGACAGGTCTATAAGGCCAACAATAACACACGTGAGGGAAATGCTTCATAGTTCAAGTATACGAGATGAATGGGCACATCAGCCCCAAAGCAAAGATGAGATGCCAGGAAGGGACAGCAAAACTGGACAAATGGAAACAAGGAACCTGGGGTGAAGATGGAGAGAGTATTTACACGTTGAAGAATTGGCAACCAACATCACAAAACAAGTTGTGTATTAACTGTTTAATAAGAAACTAATTCACTCTGTAAACTTTCACTTAAATCACAATAAAAATAAACGAAAATGTTTGAGAGAAAAAAAGCAATAATAAACCAAAGAAATACTAAGAATTCAGGGAGAAAGCCCTTTGTAAACTGTAAAGCTATATGACTATGTTAGATTATGGTAGGCTTGAAGAAAGCAACATCTAAGAAGACAAAAGATACTACATCTGAAAACCTTGGGGATGTATGAAAAATCCCTTAGTGAAGACTCTCTGAGTGACTTAGAACTTTTCCTCCTGAAGAGGGATGGAGCCGGCTTTTCCAGGCACAAAGCTATGCCATTTTCCTATTTGTCCTAAAAGCAAGTTCAAGCTGAGAAATCGACCTAAGGTTTGAATGAGTGAGGTCTGAAAAAATATTGAAGATTTCATGGAAAGGCAAAGTTCTGCCCCTTCTTTTCTCAGAAAGTTCTGACAACAGAAACGGACTTCAATGGGGGCAGCTTGCCCAAGTGGACTTTTCTCACAAAAGCCTAGGAGTGGACAGATTTGGAATGTGCTGTTCTTTCTGCTAAAGACGTTTTTCCACTCTTGGCCTTCCAAAACCCAGAGTTCAAAGCCTTACTACTACTTTTTTATGCAGGAGCAAATTGACCACAACACTATTAGAAAAAGACATGAGTCAGTGTGTTTGGCTCTTTGTTTCTTTGTTGTGTTCTTTGGAAAGGAAAGACTGTAAGGAAAGAAAAGCAGGGAAAGAAAGACTGCGTCCCTTTGCATCTTTTTCTTGAAGGATGTTTGCTTAAAAATAATAACCCCAAAGCAGACTGTTATTGGGATTTATATTAAGCATTTCCAAGTTTTGAAACAGGAACAAAGTCCACAAGACCCCTTGTGAGATAAGCTTTTGTTTTTCTCGTTATGCAAATAGATAAATTGAGTCACTGAGCAGTGAGGCAATTTCCCTGGTCTCAACTGCATTAGATGAAAACAAAGTATGAACTCAAGGGTTTGGATTCTAGGTAACCACTGTGATCATGCTTTTACTGGAAACTGACAACCAAAAAGTTAATAATCTGTTATACTGCATGTTAGGGAAATGAGGTTTTCTAACTTAACAGGAATTCTACTTAATATGATTTATATGCACATGTGTGCATGTGTTGTGCATACACATACAAACATATTAGAATAACCACAATTTTCCAGAATCCTTAGAGATTGAGTGATTTTGGATAATAAAATTTTCCCAATAGCTGAGAGTTTACATCCTTAAGAATCAAACTATGTTTGTTTTGATATATTTAAATATAGTTCCCTTAATTTTTAAGTAGATACTTTCGATATGTCAAGGAGTCCCTGGGTGGTGCCAGTTGTTAAGTGCTCAACTACTAGCCAAAAGGTTGGTGGTTTGAACTTACCCAGAGGCACCTCAGAAGACAGGCCTGGCAATCTGTTTCCAAAAGGTCACAGCCTTGAAAACCCTATGGAGCAGTTCTATTCTGACACACATGGGGTTGCCATAAGTCAAAATTGACTCGATGGCAACTAAAAAGAACAGATATGCCAGTATTTATACTAGCTGTGATTCAGTGATTCCCTCAGGAACTTCCTAAGGTTGTACACCATTTGTCTGCTCAATGAATGTCATTATGACTTTTAAATTGTTATATTTCTATAGTTTCTTTTCTTTCTCTTCCATCTTTGCCGGGCTTCCATACTTCTATTTCTACCTGCCATCAGCACACTTGTTGCAGCTCCTTTCCCTTTTCTAGTTAGGTGCTTCAAGTCTGCCATGTTCTTAGAAACCAGAGAACCATGTTTGTTAGAATTATTTGTAAAACAGAAGTAAATAGACTTGAAGAGAGGACTTATGTTATTCCTTATGAATACAAACCTTGGTGAGCACTATCGTATTCCCCAAGCACTTTTGGCTAACTTTTTGTTTTCAGTTGTGTTTTGTAGAGTTAAAATGTTCAGAAATTGCATTTCTAGATAAATGAAAGGTTATCTTAAATGTATTTTACTTCAAAAACTCTACTTGGAGTGATTTAATTTTTCTCCAGTGATTCAGATAGTATTCATCCAACAAGCATTTATTGAATGCTAAGTGCCTGGCTCTGTGCCAGGATCTCATATCTCTCAGTGTTTCAGAGTCATCCTTGGGACCATCAGTGCTCTTTGTACCTTGTTGACAACAAAATTAAGACGACTTCTTAACAATTTTAGCTGAAAGAATACCAGAAGAAATATAGTTTACTGTTTTGTACATTTTTATGCGTGTGTGTGTTGCATCTGAAAAGACATCAATTAACTTGACGACTTGTTTATTATTTTGACATGGGGAGGCAACATGGGCTGAGATTTATTATCCTTGTCAGTCATTGAGGGGGAGCCTTTTGCTGGGTGGGGATGGGCATGCTGTGAGAGGACACTGCCCCAGGGAAAGCTGAGACTGACTGGTTGGGAAAATAGACAAAAGTGCCCCCCCACCACTTGAAGAAAAAGGAAAAAAAGGATTCTTACATTCCCTGATGCATTTGTGCTCCAAGTGGCTTTTACTGGTTTCTATTCAGCAAAAGGGAGCCCTGCTGGTACAGTGGTTAAGCACTAGGCTGCTAACCAAAAGGTCAGTGGTTTGAACTCACCAGCTGCTCCACGGGAGAAAGATGTTGACAGTCTGCTTCCATAAAGATTACAGCCTCGGAAACTCTATGGGGCAGTTCTACTCTGTCCTATAGGGTCACTATGACGTCGAATTGACTCCATACCTTTCAACTGCACACCACAGGTGCAGGTGGAACAGTCCTTGATGGTGTCTTGCACAGGGCGTTCCACGTGGTAAGTTCCCAATAGCCATACATGGAATGAATGAGTAAGTGAAGTTGAGATCGGAGCCCTAACCAGACAAAATTGGGATAATTGAACTTGAGAGTCAGTCTTCTAAAACTCTCATGGTCCTTCTCCCTTTGTCATTATGAACTAAAATATCTTCTACCACCATTTACGATTTTTCTTATTCTAACATTGGGCTTCTTGAGGGAAGCCTGCTTTACAGATGTCTTGATAATTAAGGCATAGGAGTAAAAAATCTTAACCTTTTTAATAGAAAAGTAGAATTTATGTAAGGTAGGATCCTGTTGTGCTGATATCGAATGTTGCAGGGAGTAGGCAGATGGCTGAAGAAGGTATATTACTGCACCCGACTATAGGGACCAGGATGCATTTGGGACATCGGCAACCTCAACGAGAGTGCTGTAGAGCATAGCAGAATAAAACCCAAGGAGCCCATGGGATGAGCTAAGACCTTGGCTAAGACCTGGGACAGCCGTCTCTGTCATGATGATGCCACAACTGCGTCTCTGCATATGCACTGCTGTGGTGCGGGGAGTGAGGTGGCATTGAACTGGGAGGGGACTGTGCAATCATGGAAATGTCCTCCTTTGGAGAATGGTGGAAAGACTGAAGTAGTGTTATCTAGTGCAAACTAAGAAACACAACAACACTCTGTCCCCCCCAAAAAACCCATGGAAAAACAAACAAAAAGATCAGAAACATAAATCAGTCCATAAATAGCCCACGCTATCACTACAACCAAGGAGCCCTGGTGGCACAGTGGTTAAAGCGATCAGCTGCTAACTGAAAGGTTGGTGGTTCGAAACATTGGTGGCTCCGTGGGAGAAAGATGTGGTAGTCTGCTTCTGTAGAGATTTCAGCTTTGGAAACCCTATGGGGTGGCTATGAGTCAGATTTGACTCAATGGCAGTGGCGTTATCAGTATGACCAGCTCACAGCAGTACCCTGCTGTGTCTTATTATTTTTCCATAAATGACATGTATTTAAGCATTAATTAAATGAAGGATTTAAAAATGTCTTTAAACTTACGGGCAGATTTAAAATGGCTTGGGTGTCCTTAAAAATCATAAACTATACAGAGGACAACCTACAAAACTATTTCTGCCCAATTATCAGGCATTTCTTATGTTGTCAGCCCTTCCACCACTGCAAATCTGTTTGTCCATAAATTTGTATAGAACTATGTGAATGATTCTTTGGGGACAAAGTGTCAATGGTGTAGCAGTTAAAGAGGAATATGATCTACTGGTTTCATCTCCTAGATTCTTTGCTTAAAGCTGTGTGATCTTGAGGAAGTGACTTAATGTCTCTCACGTTTCCTGTCTCAGTCATCAGGATAAATGATATAAACAAAAGCTCTCAGCATTCTGTCTAGCACAGGGTAAAGCTTCAATATATGTTAGCTTCTACAGTGAAACCTGTGAGAGCTGCAACTCTATGGGTCTGCCTTGTTTTTCCAGGTCTCGAAAGTTTTCCGTCTTTGAAAGGATGCAGTCTTACCACTTTTCTATCACTTGTTTTAGTGAAAAATATTTGAGTTTTCCTTCTCTGACAGGTTTCTGCCTTATATAGTTTCCAGCTTTTGCAGGTTTTACTGTAGTATTATCGTTGAGACTTGGGATTCTATTCTTAAAAGGCATATTCTCGATCACTGAATATGGTTCCCTAAGTCACCTTTGTACGTCATTCTGATTCATTTGCAGTTTCTTATATATGCTGCCAAGATGCTGTGAACCATTCCTGGATGTGACATTGTTAAGGCTCAGCATGGATTAGTAGAAAGAACATAGCTTCAGGAATGGGATGATCCAGCTCCAACACTCACTATCTAAATAAGGTTGAGCCATTTACTTAATCTCACTAAGCCTCCAGTTTTTCACGTGTAAAACGTAGATAAAATCCTTCCCTACCTAATTCAAATGAAGAGATGCATAAAAAAATACATGTTGCAGAGTGCCAATTTCTGCACAAAGCTTAATTATTATTATCATCACTAGTTACAGGTTATGTTCATGTTTAAAAGTTCTCAAATTAAGATCCTTGCTAATACTCCTTTGCTGACGTGGCGACCCTGAATTCTATTAATAAAAACAAAATACCAAACATCTTCAGTGTGCTTGCTCTGTTGACAAGGAGTCATAGATTCTTTCTGTAGCCACCGGCTCATGTCTGCAGATGAGAATTTTATTTATATGTATTTAAACCTAATTTAAACACATGGTGATTCTTTTATGGGTAAATATAAAACATTTATAAGTTAAATGTTATTGCTATCTTTACCATGGACCCTAGAACTTGCTTTTGCTACAATTTGTAAGTATTTTACAAGGCAGGGGAAAACACACACCCATAATTATTTCTTGATGTCTGGCTCATGATAGCAGAATACATTCTTTTATTTTATTATAAGAAGTTTTCATTGAAGGGTTTTCCAGTCATTCCGAATAAACTTAGCTGTGAATGGAAAAGATACAGCTGAATGCCCTGGCTTCTTGAGTGGCTCTTTTGCCCTGTCCAGCTCTTTGCTGAGTCAGAAGGAAGGCATGTGGGGTGGCCAGCCTCTGAAATCATTAAACATCTCCTGTAAACTGTTGCTGTTAGACACTCACTGTGGCTTATTAATAAGTCAGAATCTAAACTGTGGCCAGGCTGTTCATTACTTTGCTCTTGGCTTTGCCAGGCACAGGATTTTATTGTGTGGTTGGCCTGTCGGCATGCTGATTCCTAAAGGGCCGTCGTCAGACGGCAAGTGCCAGGGGCACATCACTGTTGAATTCCAAAGCCATGCTACCTCCCCGGACCTGCTTGCAGAAGGGTTAGCCTCCTTCAAAGCGCCTCCGGTTGTTCAGTGCACAACACAGCATCAGAGACAAAACTGCTCGGGGAAAATCTATGACCCAGGACCAACTTCATTCAGAAAGCGGCGAGGTTTCCGGGGAAAGAAAAGTAAGGATCTTTTAGCTGGACTTGTTTCAGATACCCGGGGATAATATTTCTCTGCAGAAATGGTCGCATTGCAGATAGAAACAATTCTCTGTCTCAGGAAGTATTTAAACATGCTTTTCTCCCAAAAGGGAAAAAGAGAAGAGACAGTAATGAAGAATGTAATTCTCTCTTTCAGAGGTCCAGCCCTCATTTCATTTTGTTTGTATAGTGTAATAAAGGATCCAGGCAGGGATACAGTGCCATTCTGCGAAATAACTGTTTATGCAATTTTATTAATTATTTATCTACCACCTGTCTGTCAATTTGTCATACTGTGGTGACTTGTGTGTTGGTATGAGGCTGAAAGCTTATGCCACTGGTATTTCAAATACCAACAGGGTCACCCATGGCAGATAGGTTTCAATGGAGCTTCCAGACTAAGACGGATTAGGAAGAAAGGCCTGGTGATCTACTTCTGAACCTTAACCAATGACAACCGTGAATCACAGCATACAATGCTGGAAGATGGGCCCCCTAGGTTGGAAGATACTCAAAATACCCAGCGGCTGCAACCATGAACTCAAGCATACCAACCATTGTGAAGATGGCGCATGACTGGGCAACATTTCTTTTTCTTGTACATGGGGTCTCCATGAATTGGATTCAACTCAACAGCAACTAATAACAACCAATTATAGATACAGGGGACAGGACTTCTTTGATATAACACAACAGTTAGAGACAGACTCAGTAGTCAAGCAATGCACTGAACACAACATTTAACAAACACTACTGTGGAGATAGAATTTGCTGGAATACCAAAAAGCATATCTTATTTAATTTTTTCAGCAGTTTATATGTTCACCAAGGGATGCAAAATACAGCACCTGACATGTTAATTAGTCTGTGCTGTCCCATACAGTAACCACAAGCCACAGGTGGCTATTTAATTTTAAATTTAAATAGATTAAAATTAAATACATGAAAAATTCAATACTTCTGTCACCCTAGCCATACTTCAAGTGCTCGACAGGTATATGTGGCTGGTGGCTGCCATATTGGACAGCTCAGAACATTTCCATCATTGCAGAAAGTTATATTGGACAGCCCTGATTTATTCATACAGTATATAGACAACACATTACTGACAAAGACAGTAACTGCTTAATGATTAAAAAGGGAAAGATCAATGTGGGCTTCAAGATTTTGGAAGGCTTTAATAGGACCTTGGATTATAGTGATTTTGACAGGTGAAGACGAGAATGGGGAACGTTTTCAGTAGAAAAAAGGACTATTTGGGGGAATAATATTTCATCAAGCTTAGGTGAATTCCTGTTATAGGCTGGTGGGAGATGAAGATAGGGGGTGAGATAGGCTGAAGGACTTGAATGTCAGGATAAGGTGGTTGTTCTGTACTCTGTGATACCGCTGAATATTTTGAGCATGGTACTGACAGTCCTGGGACAGCGGCATGACTCAGAAAATCATTTTTCTTCATGTAATTTGGTACAGAAGGCATTACTTAATATTAACACCCAGTGGAAGTTTACCCTGTGGCCCATGGTTAGCTCTAGAGTCTAGTCAAAGCCTGTTAACACTGTGTATGTGTGTGTTTATGTGTTATGGATGGCAGTTGTATTAAAGGAGGGGAGATATGGAAGCTTAGTTCTTGGTCATCTCAGAAATCCAAAGCTCAATTATTAGTCACTTCAGGAAGTCACAGACAAATCCGGATATTCTAAGTTGGATTCAGAACTTTGCTCCTTTCTAGACATCCCTGGGTGTTCATTTTGCAAAGAACTTTTCAGAATGGAAAGGATCTTCCAGCATGCTTGGAAATACCCTGATTATATCAAGGCTTCAAAAATGGACTTAGGTCAAATTGTGTCTTCTTAAAACATAGAGACAGAGGGGATAGAGAAAAGCACACTTAGAGCCTTCCCATTCATTATAACCCCATTTTATTTCTCTATCCCCATTTTTTTTCTTTCCTCCTTTTCACATTTACTAAGCTCCTCTTACATGCTAAGAGAGTTCCTGGGTGATGCAAATGGTTAATGAGCTTGGCTGTTACCTGAAAGGTTGGAGTTTTGAGTCCACCCAGAGGTACCTCGGAAGAAAGGTCTGGTGATCTACTTCTAAAAAATCAGCCACTGAAAACCCTATGGAGCATAGTTCCATTCTGACACACATGGGGTCGCTATGAGTTGGAATCAACTCAACAGCAACTAGTTTTTTGTTTTCTTACATTCCAAGCATTGCGGGTGAAGACATAAATAAGACATGATTCATTCTGCAAGGAACTCACAGTCTTGTATGGAGATAGAAAAATAAATCAAGCTAATGCCATTATGAAATGGAAATGCCCATTACAAGGCTGTGCGCACAGCATAATGGGAGCATAGAGGAGGTGCACAATGCAGCCTGGGGCGAGCTGGCTCAGAGGAGGAGAAGATGCTTGATCTGAATCTGGGAGGACGAGCACAGATTAGTTCAGTAAAAGAAGTGGGGGATTCTATGCACAGAGAGGGAAGATCAAGTAGAAAAGCGAAGAAGTATGGCAGAATGTGATCATATGAAAGGAGCTGGATTTTGCTTCCTCGTTTGGCTTTGGCATAGCACAAAGGAAGGTCTACTTATTTCTATATACGCCCTCACTGCCGGTTAAGTAGCAGGGGTAGACAGCATAGTCATTTGTCTACGTGACTCACATGACTTGGAGGAATCATGTAAACTGTCTTGACTCTCCTCATCTGGATGTGGATTACGGTACAGTTATGCCTAAGGAAACAATCTGGGAAGACAGAATCAAGTTTGTTTAATGTGCTGTAGCGCCTTTGTTCTAGACTGTTTCTCAAAGAATCATGGTAGTTTCTGCTGCCTAAGGAATGGCAGGCTAGACTGTCACTCTCTTTGCCAGATTGAGGCCAAGTAAGTTGTGATCACTTGGGGAGAGTTTATGGGGAAACTTTAGCCCTTGAAAATTACCCTTGGGAGAAATGATAGTTTTTTTTATTTTTCTGGTTCCACAGCCCTTACTTTTTTGGCTCTGCAATGACAGCATGATTTTAGGAGAAAATACAAAAAAGAAAAAGAAATGAAAATCACCGTATCAAACAAGAAACAGAGCCAGTCAGCAGTGTCTAGAAGCAAAGCCACTGGGATTCTCTCACTCATTATGAGTCAGAGGCAATGTCATCAGGAGTTGATGTTTTCACTCCCCTTATGACAGGACCGGAGCCCTGGTGGCGCAGTGGTTAAGAGCTTGGCTGCTAACCAAAAGGTCGGCAGTTCGAATCCACAAGCTGCTCCTTGGAAACCCCATGGGGAAGTGTTCTACTCTGTCCTACGGGGTTGCTATGAGTTGGAATTGACTCGATGACAACGAGTTGGTTGGTTGGTTATGACAGGACAAGACTGGAAGACTATGGACTTTGGAGTGTGATTTGGAGATGGGAGTACCAGCACTACACTTACTAGCTATGTGACCCTAGGCACGTTGCTTGACCAAACAGAGCCTCAGCCTTTTTTTGTTTGTCTTTAAAATAGGAATGATAATATTTATCTTGTAAGGATCATATGACGACAGGAGGTAATGGGACCAGCCCAGTGTCGGTTCATGGTAGACACTTAATAAATATCTATTATTATAACTACTAGGGATATGGTTTAGTTTCCTACTTCTCCCTACTTTCTTAAAGGAGAGGATGCTCAACTCTGCCTCTTTTGGGATACTAGCCTCCAGGCATCATCTTTGGGAAGGAGAAGGAGGTTCCCCAGAGCAGGGCTTCAAGAGAAATGGTGACTTTGATTGAGGGGCAAAGTCTGAGTGTTATAGATACCAAGTGCTCTCTGATGTAGCAAGATACACTAGGAAATTAATAGGTGCATTCCTGTTAAAGGAATTAGTTCCCTATTGAAGGTGAGAATGCAAATACTAAAGGAAGATGTTTGGCTAATGATCTTGGTTAATTAATGATGGTTAAGATAAACAGGATTAACTGTTCAGGGATTGATGAACTAGTTCATGGAATCATCTGAACTCCTTGTTTATTGAACTTATTGCTCATCGTTGGCCATTTCTCTGTTTATAACATAATATCCAGAGAGAGGGAAAGAAGAGATAATTTCAATCTGTCCAATATTCTAATGATTTTTTATTTGGGTAGAAATGGAGGTCCAAGATATGGAAAAATAGAGAGAAGTAGAGGGAGAGGGAGAAGGAGGGAGAGATTGTGAAATACTTAAATAATTCTAGCAGTTCTGCTATTATTATAAAGAACTGAGCCATAGAAGCAAGACGTGTCCATCTGCTTCTTTTTTCACCTGGATTTGGAAATCTATCATACTGTGATTGTTTCTTATTTTACGGGCTGACACAGCACTTAATCTATGCTGAGATTCAATATGCATTACATACTAATTAGCATTACTGAAAATATCATATTCCAGTAGATCTTGAAATAGGGCAGTAATTTCTAAGCTGTTCCCAAGCTGTCCCTTTTAATACCAGTCCCAAGAGATGCTCCCAGATAGGGGAGATCTGTCATGACATAAGTTTAGGGAACATTTTATTGTAACCACTTTGGAGAATGAAAATATATATAGCATATTAAGATCTCTGTGAAGTCTTACAGTGAATAAAGTTATTTAATCTTTCTTCATTGAATGTTTTTGAAACTAAAACTAAAGTTTCACAGAATTTTTTTTTTCATAAACACCTATTAAAATCTCAGGTAGTACGGTTTTTGACCACTACCTGTCTGTCAGTTTGTTATACTGTGGTGGCTTGTGTGTTGTTATGATGCTGGAAGCTATGCCACCAGTATTTCAAATATCAGCGGGGTCACTTATGGCGGACAGGTTTTAGCAGAGCATCCAGACTAAGCAGAATAGGAAGAAAGGCCTGGTGATTTACTTGAAAATTAGCCAATGAAAACCCTATAGATCACAACAGAACACTGTCCAATTTAGTGCTGGAAGATGAGCCCCCTACGTTGGAAGGCACTCAAAATACACACTGGTTGCACACCAATGATCGAAGATGGTGCAGGACCCAGCAGTGTTTTATTCTGTTGTACACGGAGTCATCATGAGTTGGAGCTGACTTGATGGCAACTAACAACAATTTTTTAAAATTAAAACATGCTTTGGAAAACGTTGAAGTAGGAGGATGCAGGGATTTTACACAATATTAAAAATATCAAAAAAGTCCTCTTCCTTATAGAATTTTTAGATCTCAAAACTTTGTTTTAAATGTGAGGAATTCCATTTCGGCTGATATCAAATATGGACAGGTGAACATACAGGCCTTTGGAGGCTTTTTAAGCCATGATTTAATTATCATTTTTCCCTTTTCCACTTACTCTTGACCTTATCTGGCCTTTTGAGACATGTGAGATGGTCCTGTCTTCTAAGAAACAAGAATGCTCTTGCTTCTTTTTGGAATTTTATTCCATTTTGACCTGGTTCTGTATAAATTCCATGAGCCTTTCCCAGGTGTACATATGTATAATCCATTCATCATACTAAATAACCGTAACAGTGTATGCTTAAACAGCATCATTCTGTAAAATACTTGTATGACCTCTTTGGTCTCTAAATGGTAAAAAGAGTGGCTATTTGAGAACTGTTCTTTTTTTAAGTTAAAAAAAAAAAAAAAAGGCACAGAGATGATCAGTAACTTTCCACAGGCCTCAGAGAGAGTTAAGGTACTATTGAGGTTAGAAGCTTGAAGATTTTCTGGAATGGCGTGTTCCCAGGCACACGCATACCAACTCCATAGCTTCATCTCTACTGACATCAGAAATAGCCTTAGAGTGAGGATTGCTCTGTTTTATTGTGAATATCATAATTTTACAAAGCAAGCAGTCCTTCTCTGGTGTGCCAGGGATTTTCTTTTTCTTTTCTTTCTCTTTTTTTATGGTCCTAATTGATCTCTATTCCCCAAAGGGCTCTCAATTATGCAAGTGACTCAAGTCTTAACAAGCCATCCCCACACAGCTGTGCAATGGAAATGTTCAGCAGAACAATAGAACAAGGGGATACTGCATAGTTTAAAATCAGGAAAGGTGTGCGTCAGGGTTGTATCCTTTAACCATACTTATTCAATCTGTATGAGCAAATAATCCGAGAAGTTGGGTTATATGAAGCAGAATGTGGCATCAGGATTGGAGGAAGACTCATTAACAACTTGCAGTATGAAGATGACACAACCTGGTTTGCTGAAAGTGAAGAAGACCACAGCCTTCAGTATAGATTACACCTCAATGTAAAGAAAACAACAAGCCTCACAACTGGACCAATAAGCAACATCATGGTAAACAGAGAAAAGACTGAAGTTGTCAAGGATTTCATTTTACTTGGATTCACAATCAACATCCGTCGAAGCTGCAGTCAAGAAATCAAACGATGCATTGCACGGGGCAAATCTGCTACAAAAGCCCTCTTTAAAGTGTTAAAAAGCAAAGATGTTACCTTGAGGATTAAGGTGCGCCTGACCCAAGCCATGGTATTTTCCATTGCCTCATAAGCATGTGAAAGCTGGATAATGAATAAGGAAGACCAAAGAAGAATTGATGCACTTGAATTATAGTATTGATGAAAAATATTGAACATACCATGAACTGCCAGAAGAACGAATAAATCTGTCTTGGAAGAAGTATAGCCACAATGCTTAAAAGGGAGGATGGCGAGACTTTGTCTCACATACTTTGGACATGTTATCAGGAGGAACCAATCCCTGGAAAAGGACATCATGTTTGGTAGAGGGCCATCGAAAAGGAGGAAGACCCTCAACGAGACGGACTGACACAGTTGTTGCAACAACGGGCTCAAACATAGCAACTATTGTGAGGATGGTGCAGGACTGGACAGTGTTTTAGTCTGTTGTACTTAGGGTTGCTATGAGTTGGAACCAGGTCTTCAAACTGGTTCCTTCCAGTTGGAACCCCTGCTGAGAATTTTCAGTTCTAACAAGCTCCCTGCTGAGGATTTGCATTTATACCCCAGATATACTGAATCAGAATCTACATTTTAACGAGATCCCCAGGTGATTTTTATGTATAAACTTTTTGGGGACTTGTTAAAAATGCAAATTCTCAGCAGGGAACTGGTTAGAAATACAAATTCTCAGCAGAGGTTCGAACCAAAACAAAACTGGTTCAAGCCCTGGTCGGAACCAACTCAAAGGCACCTAAAACTAACAACAACGTTGGTAGAGGTTTAAATTGTGATCTTTTTTAAAAAAAAAAACAAACTAGCAATGTGATGCACTACCATGGCGCATGTTAGCCACTGGCTCCAAAGGACACCTTGCTCTGCCTTTGATCAGAAACATTCAAATCTAAAGCCCCCCTCTGGAAATGGGACAACTTTCTAGTCTCATACACTCAGCCCCATAGCTCCCTCTACTGGCCAACGACTGCCCTCCCCACTCATTTGGGCAGCAGGGCATTGGAGAAAATTGGGAGCCACAAGCAGGACTAGAAATGGAGTTAAACTAGGAACTGTGGATCCAATAACATATTTTCCTGCAGATTCCTTTTCTTCCCTCATTTTTCTAACCTCAACAATCTTGGCTACCTCAGTCACAAATTCTTAGCTCCACCTAGTGTCTCCCTTCATGTCTTATGTCCGCCTTTTAACAAAACGCTGCTTGTTTGGGTTTAGAACACTAATAATCTCTGTGACCCATGTACTTCATGACTGGGCAATTCCTAAGGAGAGATCTTTGAAGAAATATCATATACAGTCATTTCTTTGAATTTATGAGCCAAGTTTAGGATTATTTTAGAGTACACATGGCATGATAGTTGGAGGAACTTACTAAATGGGACAATAGCGGGTAAAATGTTCTCCATCTGTCCCATGACAATCTTCTCTAGCAGGAGCTCAAGGTTCAGTGTTCTCCTATTGAACTGAAGGTAGCTGTAGCTTAGGTCTTCTGCTGCTTGCTAGTGAAATTTCTGCATACACCAGCCATAGTTGACCTAGCCCATGAAGTCTCTACAGTGGAGGCCACTGGCTCATACTTTCAGGAAAAAAAAAAAAAAAAAAAAAACCCTGCTGTTTTAACTAACTAACAGAGGAGACTAGAGAAGCTTTGCAACAGACTGGATACATTTTATTTCCTGGGGAAGCCAACAGTTGACACCCACACCCAGACTGATTAGTTAAAGTTGGAAAAGTAGCAGGTGAAGTGATTAATTAGCTTTAGTCTCACCACATTAAATGATGCCAATGCCTAAATATCCTGTGAGGTAAACACATCAATAGGGAGCTTAAGAGAGGCAGTCTTCAAGGAAGACTTACTTAAAAGAATGTTTTCACAATGATGCTTAGTCATAGACCATCTAACTGTTAACACAGAATAAATTAATTTCAGAAACACAATTGCTGTTTCAAAGATATGCAAACAATTGTCAGGCATGCTTTATAAGAAAGTGAAAAAGCATCTGGGGTAACTAACGTCTGTACACTTACACGAGGTAAACTGTTTCAAGAAATGGTACAAGAATATTCTTTTTTGCCTTCAACACTTTTTATATTGGAATAACTTTATGTGTTACCAATAATTTTGTTGTGATCATAGCAAAGAACATTTTGATGACTGGACATCCATGGGCTTACTCTCCTGGGCCAGAGTCAAGTCTAAAATGAGGTCAAAAGAGGCTTTTCCCTGTTGAAGTCCAGTCAGGGGTTAAGAAGAATTTTAATCGAGGTAATTCTTACTAAGCCTTGACCCATGTGACCCAGTCCCTAAGTGGTGCTGTACTTAAAGAAGCCTGACACAAACAGAAATTTATCTCCCAAACATTTGAGAGGGTTGGGTTCAGATAAAGGAGCCCTGGTGGCACAGTGGTTAAAGCGCTTGGCTGCTAACTGGAAGGTTAGCAGTTCGAACCCACCAGCAACTCCATGTAACAAAGATGTGGCAGTCTACTTCTGTGAAGATTTACAGCCTTGGAAACTATCTGGGGCAGATCTACCCTGTCCTACAGGGTTGCCATGAGTCAGAATTGATTCGACGGCAATGGGTTTTGAGGGAGTTCAGATAATCATGTTAAAATCTGTTCTCTTTTCTAGCACCTCTAAACTCTGTGGAGTCTCTCCTTCTATCTCAGTAGAATGAACTGTTGTATCTACACTATCTTGTCTCTACCGTGGTGGAGTCCTTTGACCATGCTTCCCCTCTGTCCTACCACATCTCATACCTACACTCCCTAACCACCCTCAGTGTGCTCTATGGTTTCCATTTAGCATATTTTTTCCTTCTCTGTTAATGACCCTGGAAGGTACATGGTGGTTACATTGGCAACACATTGTCTATTGGGTGGGAGAAGAGGAAAGTTATGCTGTAAACCATCACATATTAATGCATTTGTCCTGCCACATAAATATTGGAACTAGTATAATAAATAATATAATTTCTAGAACTCAGGTAAATGTGGGAAGGACTAGTGAAAGTACTAGTCAGAGAAACATTTTAGCCATTGATAAAAGAAATGAACCCTCCTATATCTCCTAAAGAGCCCTGGTGGTGCAGTGGTTATGAGCTAAGGCTCCTATCAAAAAGCTGGCAGTTCGAATCCACCAGCCGCTCCTTGGAAACTCTATGGGGCAGTTCTACTCTGTCTTATTGGGTTGCTATGAGTCAGAATCAACTCGACAGCAATGGGTATATTTCCTAAAGCAAGAGAGAATCTCAAGTCTGACACATTTGAGATGAGTCCTGTAAATCCCTATGCTAAACAAGCCAAATCTGCTGCCATCAAGTCGATTCTAACTCATAGCGACCCTATAGGATGGAGTAGAATTGAGAAAAGACAGAGTCTTTTCTCCCATGGAGCAGCTGGTGGGTTTGAATCCCTGACCTTCCAGTTAGCAGCTGAGCTAACTATTGTGCAACCAGGGCTCCTCAAAAAAACAACAACAACATATATATATATATATATATATGATAAAATAAAAGCCAAACCACTTGCTGTCGAGTTCATTCTGACTCATGGTTAATGTGTGCAGAGTACCACTGCACTCCATAGTGTTTTCAAGGACTTTCAGAAGTAGATTGCCAAGGCTTTCTTCCGAGATGCCTCTGGGTGGGTTCAGATTGTCAACCTTTCAGTCAGTGATCTAGTGCTTATCCGTCTGCGCTACCCAGGGACATAGATTCCTTGTAGGGACTTACACAGAAGGAATACAATGTTTATGTTATACTTAGCTTTCCCTGTCCCTGCCCGCCCCCCCATTCCCCCTCCAGTCACTCGCCCATTCAACACAGATTTACCGAGCAGTTATTACGTGCCAGGCCCTGGAGTGGAAAAAAGACAGACAAGGTTCCTGTGATGGTGAAAATCAGTGATTTCACTCATCACAGGGTTTTGTATCCATGTTGTATAGACATTCTATAGTACAGGTACAGCTGTAGCACAAAACCTATACTGGTCTGTGGTTTTTGAGAACCCTAAACCCATGTCATCACTCATATGTTAACTTCCTAAAGAATGCTCAGTATAGTCAGAGATATCTAGATCCACACTGTATGGGCAGACACATTAGAGTTACTCAAGAGAGAACATTGATCAGAGAGTTTTGCTACATAGACTCCAGCCCAGATTCTGCTACGACCCATCTCGGTGACCATGGCCAAGATATCAACTTTTCTGTCCTCTTCTCATCTGTGAAATTAACCTGTAGTTAAAATCAGCGACAAGATCCTTTCTGGCATTTGCATTTTGTGATTCTCTAAATAAGTTTTTTTAACTCCCAAGAAGTTAGAATAGGGCCTTGATAAGTGAAAGTGCTTAATAACCTCCCTTACAGAGTCTATTGGAAGGCAAGTAGCAATTTTAAATTACCTTTCTTCTAGGTATATGAATTATGAAGGTTTAGAAAAACGTGAAATCATTTTATTTGATGGAGTGAAAATTTACATTCTTTTTAAGGGAAATATGAGGAGACTTTTGGTAATGAGAAAAGCCACAAGTATGAGTGGTACTCTGGAAACTTGATCTTTAAAAAGTGAAAAGAGTTAGGTTCAACTGAAAAAAAAAAAAAAAAGGGAAGTGGCACAGAGGGGCTGTGACTGCATCTGCAAGTACTGAAAAGGTTGTGCTGAGGGAGAGAAGCGGTCAGCTTTTGTTTTCCAAGGAGGACAATGGAAGAGAGCCCAAAATCAAAAGAGGAGATCGAAGGTGAGACATGAAGACTGGCTTAATATTTTACATAATCAGCTATCATTGTTGCGAGCTGCTTTTGCTTTTATGCTGCAGTAAGGAGTTAGAAATCATATCTTTTTAGTTGATTATTCTATGATGAGTTTTTTTGGGAACATTTTCATTTTATTCACTTGAGTTTGGTTTGATGCAATTTCACCGGCTTTGTGGATTTGTGTACACAGGGCCCCCAGATTATAAACATTCCAACCTTGTGTGACTCTCTTTAACCCCTTTACTGCAAATCTACTTGCCTAAGGAAAGGCTATAAAGAACCTCCTTCCTCAAACAGCAAACACAGTTACTAAAGTGATAGCGGAATCTCGAATTAGCGGCTTCTCTCAGTTGGTGCTGAAAGGCAGTTAACTCTCCCCCTCTTCACTCCTTGTCTCTCTAGAAAGCAGAATGTTAGCAGAGCTATAATTTAGAGCCGTGGGGTTTAAACTGATGTTATGACTGCCAGTTCACTGGAAGATCTTTTTCATTATAGCTTTAGCATTTTGTAACTACTTGAAACAGGTCCTTTATTTATTCCTAAATGCTTTAGATCGTGAGGGTCCTTTTCTTACAGTACTAAAATGAAAGATTCTCTAAATTCCAAAGGGCATTCTCCTTTTACTTTTCTTTTCACTCAATAGTTACAACAGTGCACCTCTTATAAGACTGCACTCTAGTCTCTCATCTGTACCTACATTATATTATGCATGTATATGTTTATGGGGGCTGGCTGAAGAGGAGTCCCTGGGTGGCTGGTGCAAATGGTTAAGGCGCTCGGCTGCTAACTGAAAGGCTGGAGGTTGGAGTCGACCCAGAAGTGCCTCGGAAGAAAACCGTGGTGACCTACTTCCAAAAAATCAGCACTGAAAAACCCTATGGAACACTGTTCTACTCTGACACACGTGGGGCAGCCATGAGTCAGAGTTGACTTGATGGCAACAGGTTTTGGTTTGAAGAGAAGAAGTCCAGGGAGGAAGATGAACCTGGTTTTCAGAGGGTTACTTGGGGGACTAGACACTGGCAAGGTGGCTGTGTCTCAGTGACTCTGCAAGTTGCTATACGAAGGTGGGTGACCATGGATAAGGAGTAAATTGCTGCTTGTAACTCACAAAGAGTAACCCAGCATTGCATCCTTCGAGAGAGTTAGGATTGGTTTTGTTGACGTCAACCACCCACTGGTTAAGAAATATATTCTGAGGGTTTTATACCCATAATATAGCTTTTGAAATTATAACTGCCAAAACCCTATGGGTTTTAATATAGGGGCAGACCTGAAATCAGTCTGGCTTTTAGGACTGAGCTGTTCCCTTCTGTTAAAGAAGGGGCACTAGGAGAGGGCAGAAGAGATGGATTTCAACTTATTAGTGGAAATATTCTCATTGATTAAAGAAAAAAAAAAGCAGAATTTTTAAAATTTCCCTTCCCCATCCCCTTATACGCCACATAAACTGAGTTCAATAAGAAGTTGTTTTTGTTCCAGAGACACTGATCTTTTTCCTCCCCTAAAACACTTAGGTGATTTTTCCTAGATTTACTCTCAATTCCCTACTCATCCCCATCCTCCTCTCCTTGACTTTTATTTCACAAATAGGAATAAAGTGGGATATACTTTCTGATCCTGTAAAGAACACCATTTTGTAATTTTGAGTATAATAGAAAATCTAAATGTGTTTTTCCCTGGGTAGAGCAGGCCCTCAATAACAGCAGCACACCCTCCCCAGGTCTCTAGTGAAAGACGCAGCCCCTCACCTTTTCTTTTTTGAGAAATGTTAGACACTCCTTGAAAGCCTGTTGGAATAGTGTTGCATAGTATGACCATGAGCCCAGTCCAAGGGCGTCTATGTAACGACAAAAAGAGGAGATTCATGCTAGGTTTCCATATCCTGTGCAAAAGGTGAGTGGAAGACATTGGGGTACTACATGAAACCCCACCACTGATCTTTCTAAAAATTTAGAAGGGAAGTGTCATCTTGCCTGATATGTGCCCTATGGAAAAGAATCACTTTAAGTGTCTGGTAAAGACCCCTAGGGGAATTAGATCATGAACAATCTAAGATGATCTCACCCCGTTACTTAGCTGGTTGAACGTAGGGAAGGCAATCACTGTTAAATGGTTCATAGCTGTAGAGTGGATTAACTGCCAGGAAAAGCAGAAGCAGATCCTCGGAGAACACTTTTTATCCTCAAATTTAGGAATAGAGGGAGCTCTTTTACACTGGGAACTTTTTTTTTTCCCTCCAAAAAAGACAACTTCTGTCAAGGGGATCTGGTGAATGAAATGGTGTATTTTCATTGTGGTGATGGGCATGAGTCAGGCACTACCATAAAAGAAGAAGGAACTTGGACATACCACACACTTGGCTTGGCTTTGTCCCATACCTGTGCTCTTGTCATGGTTGACTACCCACTTACATCATATATGAAGCAAGCAGTCTGCACTGTGGCGCGAGATAAAAGATATTTTAATATGCTCAGGTCACATATTATTTTGGCCAATAGTAATCTTAAATCATTTCTTAAAGGAAACTGCACTCCTTGCAATAATTTTTTTTCAGTGAAGCAACAGTTCACATGACATAAAGCTTTACATACAACTCTTTCACTTGAATAATAGCACTGAATCCCCTCCAGAATTTTAAAATGTCTTTGTAAATTTCTTTCCCTATGCAAAGTAAAGAGAAATGGTTTGGAGGATCCTCAGTTAAACTTTTGATGATTTTAGTTTCTTTAATAGGGAAGAATTTTTGATGGCTTCTTGGAGTTTTTCCTTTTCCTGTGAAACAATATAAACAAACCAAAAAAGTGAAACTTCTCCCTCCTGCTTTAAGAACCTTAAGGGCTAAACTAGTGGTTTGGTTTCCTGACTGGCAGGTTTGGTTTGCCTTGTCTAAGAGGTCTTGTTCAACTCCACGAGAGGAAACATTTGAAGAGGGTTTTTCTCCCACATGAGAGAGCTTCATCCATAAAGCCCACAGAATTTGATGCCAAACTTCATGGACCAACTGTCTGTTTTTACAGAACCAGCAGTGGAGTGTGTTTTTCTTTTCACAGGTGCACAGGCTCATTCCTGGACCTCAGAAATAAAGTCTTTTACAAAGAGGGTAGCTTTAACACTGGGTATCTCTCTCTGTGAGAAGTCAGAGCTAGTCAGGTAGATTTTAATTTACTAGATGAGGGAAGAGAGGATGGCAAGCTGGGTTAAAACTCCCAAAGCCTTTCTAGTTGATCTTTCTTTACAGCCGTCTGGTGTACACAGAAGTATAATCTGGCCTGTATTTTTCTCTTACCGTGAAACATATTGAAACGCTTTATGTTTAGGTGTGTGTATAGAGATTCATGAAGTTCTTTTATACACTTTCTTAGTTCCAACACAATTCCCATTTTAGGATGGCTTGAAAAGATAGCTTTGTGAGAGCACATTCTGCTCCAGCTTGTAAATCGGGATTTATTCTTTCCTATCTACTAGCTACCTGATTACTGTCTGGTGCAAAGGGCACCCGTTCTCATCATTTTTTCCACACACTTACACCTGGAAAGATATTTTTTAAAGGACTCACAGAAGCTGTCTTGGGGGTTTGGAAAATATCGCAAGGTTGTTAGTAGATCTTTTGACAGTGCTATTTTTAGGAAGCTAATTGTGTTCTTTTAAAGGACGTTTTTGACAATGGGACAAAGTTTTCCTTGCCCCCACTGACATGTGAAATATTTACAATTAAAAACATTAGTAAAACACCTCCAAAAGGATACATTTTAAGCTCAGCAACAGATAGCAACAGGGAAAAAAAGGAGTTTAAAAACAGAAAAAAGGTTTTGCGATATTTATGCTGCTGCTTCTGTCCAAAATGAGCTTTTATTTTACCGTTCAAACAGAAGTTTGTTTTCAAACCAGTTGCTAGTTAAAGGAGCAGCTGATCCGGCATCCATAAGAGTCAGTTCTAACCAACAGCGCGTTGCCCAGACGGGACTTATTCCCCCGAAGCAAACCCTAGTAGGTCAGATGCCTGCAGGATGGTATCTTACCTTGAGCATGTAAGATCCCGGCAGAGAGGCTCGGGGGCTCCCACTGGAGAGGACCGGGAAAGTGCTCTGATCCGCTGCTGGTAACAAGCACTTGGCTTTTATGTGCAGGTGGGAGGAGCTGCTCCTCATAGTAGGTGGGCAGAGAATGAGCTGCGGGCGGGCGGCCCCCGGAGGAGCTGGACGCTGTCCTCTTGGGGTGGGGGGGCGGCGAGGGCAGAGCAAGGAGCCGGCAAAGAGGGAGGAGGGACTGGGAAGGGAAGGGAAAGGGGGGAGAAGCAGGGGAGGGAAGGGAAGGGAATGGAGGAGAGGGAGAGGAAAGCGGGGGAGGGAGAGAAGGGGGGGAAGGGAAAGGAAGAGAAAGGAGGGGAAGGAAGGAAGGGAAAGTTGGGGAGGGAAGGGAAAGGAGGGAGGGAAGGAAGGGAAAGGAAGGGAGGAAAAGGAAGGAAAAGAAAAGGAAGGGAGAGAATAGGGAATAGAGAGAAGGGCAGGAGGCCGGTAGGAGCTGAGGAAGCAGTGGTAACGGGAGAGGGAGGGAGAAAGAGAGAGTTGGGGTGGAGTTGGGGAGGAAGAACGAAGAGGAAACAGAAAGAGATCCAGACCACGGATGGGAAATAGGTTGGCGAGAAAATGAACAGGAGACAGACACGCAAACACACACGACCTGGGAGGAAAGGAGAATTGGATTATTTCGATTTTTGCATGACTTTTTAGAGGAGGAGGAGTTGTGGGTGACCGTATTACTAAAGGTATTTTCTGTGAATTTGAAAAGCTAAATTACAGTTCGGGAAAACGGGCCATAAGCGAGGCAAAGAAGGGGAAGCTGGGCATCCGAGTGGCAGACCTGGGGCGCGGAGGGGACCGACGCAGCCGCCGGCTGGCCAAACCCATCCTCATCCCTCATCACTCCCGGCACTGCTTATCTGACAAAAGTTCGCACCGTGCTGCCTGTGCTGTGCAGCATCCAGAGGCCCCTCTGAGGCTTCTACAGCATTAACGTAATCCCGCAAAAGTTGGGGAGGATCAGCGGAGACTGGCTTGTGGAGAAAGGAACCTCACAATCAACCTGGGTCCTCCAACATCTGCTTATGTAACATAGGGTTTCAGGGCTCTCTGCCTCTGGTTATTTTCGATATTGAAAAAACTCTCGTTCCTAACAATTGGAAAAGGTCTTGATGCCGCACCCCTCCCTCTCTCGGTGTGTATTAAACATTAAAGGATTCAACCAACAAGTGGCTGAAGGATCAGGCTGAAATTCTTAATAATAACAAGCTACTTTCGCTGCCCAGCGGTGACTCACTTCCCAGCCCAAGCTTAATTTTTGCCACCAAAGGAATGAAAAAGCGTTTTAAAAGAGAGAACTTGAGACTTGGTGGTGGGGGTACTGAGAGGGGAAAGGAGGGACTGGGGAAAGGAGGGGCTGGGGATGGGTGGGTGCGCTGGGGAGAATAATGGGACTAACATTTTAATATTTACTCGGCGGCAGTGGGTTTGGTTAGGTTTGGTTTAGCTCTGTTGATATTTTGGACTGGATAATTCTTTGCTGTGGGGAACTGTTCTGTGCTTGGTAGAATGTTGAGCAGCATCCTCCACCTCTACGCACTAGATATGGGTAGTACTCCCTAAACCGCCACTCCCAAATTGTGATAATCAAACATGTCTCTAGACTTAGCCATATGTCCTTTGGGGGCCAAAGTTGTCCCCTCCCACCCATTGAGAACCACTGGTCTAGTGACTGTCTGAAACTGTCAAAAGCATTTTAAAGAAATCCATCAAGAAAACACTCAGTTGTGCCATTTGGATAATAGTAATACTCGCAGTCATGGCTTCTTTTGTAACTCACCTAATTCCCAATTATATACCACCTAGGAGTCCATAAAATAGAACCCCATGTGCCTGAAGGAAGATTAATGACATATGAAATGAAAATTTAAAGATCTGTGTCATAAACATAAAGTTGACATTAAAATAATTATTCAGATGTAACTCATTATGTTTTGTGATATTTGATTGTCTTAATATTCTTAATTTTTCATTGTTATTCCCCTCTCATAGATTTAATTGTGTCCCCAAAAAAGTATGTGTTGTAAATCCTAACCCCTATACCTATGTACGTAATCCCATCTGGACTAGGGTTTTCTTTGTTATGTTAATGAAACCATATCAGTGTAGGTTGTGTCTTAACTAATCATTTATGAGATATACAGGAGCAGACTAAGCAAAGAAAGAAGGACGCACAGATGGGGGAAGATAGATGCCATGCCACATGAAGATCGCAAAGAAACAGAAGCTGAAAAGAAACAAGGACCTTCCCCCAAAGCTGATAGAGAGAGAAAGCCTTCCCCTACAGCCAGTGCCCTGAATTCAGAGTTATAGCCTCTAAACTGTGAGAAAATAAATTCCTGTTTGTTAAAGCCACCCACTTGTGGTATTTCATTTATAGCGGTATTAAGGAACTAAGATATTCCCCTGTTCAAATTATATTCAGTAACATTTTGGCTATGAAGTTATCTCTAGTGGTTTGCTAGCTTGCAGAAAATAAGTGTTCAGCAAATAGATATAGCCTAATTAAATAAATGATGCTATTGAGCATTGAAACATAGAGGATGACCAGTAGTTATTAGTTGAATGAATGAATAAAACAATGAATGCTTAGAAAGCTAAAACTTTCAGCATGATTTTTTCTGCTCATTTTATGTTTGGTTTTACTCTGTCTTTAACGCAATTTTCTTCTTTCCAAATAATATGTTTGTCTTTTGAGGATGTGGCCGAACTCATGAAGTGAAGTCTATGAAATGAATAAATCTTGTTACTGAGCCTAGAAATAGGAGTGCCTTGCCTATTCTGGGGCAAAGCCCTGAAATCAGATGTGATTTTACAGGCTAGGTACTACTTCTGGCACTTTTTAACTTAGTAAAGAAGTGTGATCTGGGCAAACTAAGCAGGACTCCATTAGAAGAGGGTCTGGGTGATAACGCATGTTAGTTAATATCCACATCCGATTGTAACAAATCAACTTTTCAATCCTGAATTAATGACTCCCAAATATTCCAGTTCCAGCACACAGTTGGGATAGATAGAAACAGAAAAGCACAAGCAAAGGGAAAGTAATTGATTCCTATATTTTTCTTCTTTTTCATCCTTCACTGCCTCCTTTCAAACTTGAATATCCAGCCAACATAACAAAAGAGCCCCTTTCATTTTGTCTTGGATGGTGCTAATGATTAGTTCATTTCTCCAGTTTACACTTGCCTGAATCTGATTTGGTAGCAGATCTGGACAACAGGTCAGGAATCCAGGAATGTGGTTTCTTTGCTGACTCTTAGCCCACCTTTCCTACAGTCTCTCTGAAGGTGACTGAGGTTTGAAATGACCTCGTTTGGTCATCTGTGGAAACAAAGGAATCTAATGACAACATACTAGATGCTCTGAGGTTTCCACTGTTTGGATATGATAACAACCACAGATAATTAACACAGTGGCTGCATCAAGGAGCTCAAACATAGCAACAGTTGTGAGGATGGCGCAGGACTGGGCAGCATTTCATTCTGTTGTACATAGGTTGGAACTGACTCGATGGCACCTAACAACAACACAGCTGATTACCTTATTTTCAGGAGCTTTGAACATATAATGCATGTTTATTTTTGCTTATTGAGAATTGATCATTTAACAAACATATTTATTGAGAGTGGATACCAGGCATTGTGAGGTGTTCAAAGCAGAGGAAGACAGGGATGTAGAGCTGCACTCACAGAGGAGAAAAAGATTCACATGAAATCCTGTTAGTTGGATAGTAAAGAGACTTTAGGGAGATGGTGGCATTTGAGCTGAGCCATGGAAAGTGACATTTGGTTAGATGGGTGAAGAACAGTAGTGTATTCCAGGCAAGGAAAGAAATGTGTGGGTCTGAACACAGCTATGACCACAGCACTGTTCAGAGCATGGTGAGTTGACCAGCATGACTGAAGGGGAGGGTCCATGTCGCAGAGAAAGGAGGCAAAAGACAAGGAAGGAGAGGTGGGGTCAGCCTGTAGAAGGCCTTAAATGTCACCACAGGAGTCGGAATTGTATTCTCTGGGCGATAAGGAGTCATTGAGGAATTCCGAGCAGAAGAATGGCATGATGGAAGTGGCATATTGTCAAGATTTCATTTTGCTTTGAATAGGGTTTTTCTAATAGTTTTGCCAGCATGTTCAGGGCCATTAGTATACTTAGAGACAGAGACGATTGAGTGTCTGTGTCCTGCAGACTTGGAGGCCTGTGCCAAGGTGGCAGAAACGGTGGTTCTCGCCTGGAGTGTCCCAACAGTGCTCTGTAACCGAAAGATAGGAAGGCAGGACTCTCCCAGGGTGTGGCTAGGATGACAGATGAGACTGATACGAAGAATGGTATCTGCTCAGAGGGTGGGGGGAGCCCAGATACTTCTTCACCTGTTGTAGTTTTAAGGTTATCACAAAATATACATATCACCAGGTAATATGCTTGATGGATGAGACCTATGAGTTTTGAAGGGTTCCTGAATTACAGAAAAAAGGAACCTGGCCTTCAAAGCCATGTATCCACACGTTTATTTTCTCAAAACAGCTAACCTTCAATTATTTTTGTGTGTGTTATCCTTAGCAAATTTCAAGTTCAGATTCTTCCTGCCACTCCTAAGTACCTCAAAATGCAGATTATTGTGGTTTTTGGTCGAGGCACAATCACAGACAGCTGTGCACGCTTGAAGCAAATCTGACACTTTGAAATATGGGTGTAAAAATTTTGCTTTCCATCTATCAAATGACCCATCAGTCAGTCGGTTTAATCCTGTGTTAAGCATCACCAAGTAGGATCTTGGCCTGCAAAGCACTGAAAATTGCCAGCTCTCCTAGGGCATTTAAAATAGGGTTTTATTTACAAAAATTTAAAACACTTACGGCACAGAAGAAAGGCACACCTCTCATGCATTCTGAAGGAACTTTGGGTTTTGTGAGTCACTGTTTCCTGTCTGGCCAGATGGAAGAGAGCTGACTGATGCAGGTGATCCCACAGATGACTGCCTCACAGCTCCCGCTGGCTTTATAAAGAGCAGTGGATGGAGAGTCAGGAAATCTGGGGCTAGGCACAACTCTGCCCCTAACTACCCATGGAAACTTCGGGCAGATATTTTATCATTTTGGATTTAGTGTTCATATTTGTAAAATAAGGAGGTTTAGCCAGACACTCTCTAAAGTTCTTTGCACCTTTCAGATGCCTGCTGTGTGCCAATCATTGGATGCTCTACTTAGTGGACCCATGAAGTCAATCCAGCGTTCAGTGATACACGTGCACAAATTGAGGCAGGGGACTATGTGCTCATAATGCATTAGTTCAGTGATTGCTACAAGGGGATTACACCCTAAAATTAAACCTTGTCTGTATTATAGACGTAGAATTCAAAATGGTGGGATGTACCATTGTGTCTTCAGTAACTGTCTCTTAACTAACCCTTAGCTGTAACTGTTGATTCTCTTATCAAGTATCAGGACTTGGCAGAAGTTGCCCAGAGCCAGCCATCTGCCTCTGAACCTCAGCACTTTTTACCTTTCTTCTTCTGAATCAAGTAGTAATTCTTTTGAGTGATGAAAGTGTTACCATATCACATGGATCTCTGGTTTCCAAAAATCCTCTCCCTTGTGCCAGATTTACTTGATGTCCAAGTAAACTGGTTTGATTTCCTAAGAAGCTCTCTACTCTATTCGTCCTGTAAATTCCTGCCTATCCCCAGTGCCTCACCCCTTTATTTCTTTAATTAGGAAAGCTTTGGCTGCTCTTTTTGCTATGGACTGAGTTATTGTAGCGCTTTCTAATTTTTTCCCAAATTAGACTTTTATTAGGGTCTCCGAACCTTTTTCTAGTTCTCACCCTTCCCATAACCCACACCCCAAATTCACTCTAACCTTTTTTCTATTCCTTAAAAAATGTCATTATAGGGATTTTCTCATGGGGGCAGTGCCATGGAGGGGGGATGGATATAGCCCAGGGATTTTTTCTCACTCAGAAGGAGGGGAAAAGTAAAAGCCTTCTAGGGCCTTAGAGAAATACATTTCACTGTGGATTCCCTGGGTGGTGCAAATGGTTAAAGGGCTTGTCTGCTAACTGAAAGTTTGGAGGTTCCAGTCCATCCCAAAGGCATCTCCGAAAGAAAGGCCAATTGAATCTACTTCTGAAAAATCAGCCATTGAAAACCCTCTGGAGTACAGTCCTACTCTGACACATATGTTTTTTTGGATTTTTGTGTCTTATGCTTTGGCCTAGATCCTGCCTGGACCTAGTGTTGGTGACGTTTCTGAAAATAAACCTGTTCATGCATTATCTTGATTATCTGCTCAGGTGCTTATGGATTAGCATTTTAATTTGTGTCTTCTTTTCCTCCCTTCTGCCTTCTAGATCACAATTTTCTCAAATTGAGAAGTCAGAAAGACTGAGTTCTTTGAAGGCAGTAGACTCTCTGTGTTGCTCAAAACACTAGCACAGGGCAAACTGAACTAATACACATTTATTGATTTATTTCCATTTAGAGACACTGAGGGCCACACATCTTTAAAATCCATGAATATATTTTCCTGTTTGTAGCAAAAGTATTGTAGGCATATATGTAAAAAATGGTGAATGGTAGGTGTTTGAGACATCCTATTTAGATTCCAAATCTGGGTCTTAATTTTTGAAGGGGATGTTAATATTCTGGTTTTACTCAAAAATTAGGAATCCTACCTTTCCATGTTGTTAGTGTGAACAAGAGTGTGGGGTTGCATGAGGGGAAGGAATTGGCCTGTTAAATGAACATTTGGTCTAGGTGAGCATCAAATGCTCTCTTCTTGCTGAATAATAATAATAAATATTTCAAATCTATTTATATTTCAGAAACTCTGGATTATTAAAATTAAGTAGATTTCTGTATTACAGTGTCATTCCAATCCTTGAATAAGTAATGTGCCTTTTCAAATTCCAAAAAGTAGATATTGCACAGTGTTTTCTAAGATTATTTGACTACAGAACTGACCCCACACTCTTCCCACACTTCAAGGGATTTCTCACGGAACTAGTGCTCTGTGGACCTTAAGTTGGAAAATCCTGTCAGAACAACTGCTACACTTGCACCACTAGGACAACATCCACTCTTAACACCACCAATCCCTCCTAAAAGCGGACAGCGTTTGAGCTTTTCAAGGCATTTCATTTTCATTAACTCTAATAAGCTCAGAGTAAGTATTATATTTTAACTTCTCGTTGTTGTTAGCTGCCATTGACTCTGCCCTTGACTCATGGCAACTGCCATATATAACAGCACAAAATGGTGCCTGGTCCTGTGCCAACCCCTTGATCGGTTGTGGATCAAACCATTGTGATCCATAGGGTTTTCATTGGCTGATTTTTAAAAGTAGATTGCCAGGCCATTCTTCCTAGTCTGTCTTAATCTGAAAGTTCTGCCGAAACCTCTTCAGCATCATTTGTCGTTGTTAGGTGCCATAGAGTCAATTTCTACTCATAGCTACCCCATGTAACAGAGTAGAACTGCCCATAGGGTTTTCTAGGCTATAATCTTTACAGGATCATCATAGTAACACACAATCCACTACTGACAGATGGATGATGGCTTCGCATGAGGTGCATTGGCCAGGAATTGAACCTAGATCTCCTGCATGGAAGGTGAGAATTCTATCACTGAACCACCATTACCCCCACTTTTAAACATAGTAGATGAGAAAAAGAGAGACACAAAATCCCAATAGTTGCTGTTTTGGGGTGTCAGAGAATTATTAAATTGTATTCAGGAAAAAAAGAACACAGATCCATGGCTGAAAGACCCTTGTAATTTTTCTCTGTTTTCTATCTTGCATTCATTTTGTTCCCTTTCAGCACTATGTTCAGAGGAAAATTTTCTAATGTGTGTGGTGGTATGTAAACTATTTTTCAGATACTCTCCTGTGACGAAGGAGATTGTTGATATGGTTTTACTTTGTGTCGATGTGTCAAATGCATCTGCCTGTGTAAAACGGATTGACTCAGTGTTAGACCATAATGAGACTGGGGAAAAAGGAGTCCTTGTTGAAATCCAGCCAAAGGATCCCATTTATAGTAGATAATTTTATATGGATTTGTTAGAAATTCTGAATATAGACAACTCTTACCGGGTGGTTTGAAAACTTCTTTTGGTTCCCAAATTATATTTGGAAATTCATTTATTTTTGATGTGTGTGTGTGTGTGTGTGTGTGTGTGTACTTTGTACTAAATTCTAATCACTGCTTATGATTTTCCTTCATTTGACACTAACGTGAAGCTACTTTTTCTGGTTGGGTGTAAACAACATATTGTGGGAAGGCAAAAGTTAAACAGCAATTTACTGGGTCCAATAGGCTTAGTTTAGTAACTCGTGTGTGTGTGTGTGTGTGTGTGTGTGTGTGTGTGTGTGTGTGTGTGCGTGCGCATGTGCGTGTGGGCATTTTCCTAGGAAGGGACATTTGGAGAGAGACAGACAGAAAAGGGCTTGTGAGTAATGGGAATGAGTCTTCCAGACTAAAATTCACCCAAGAAGGCATTTCTTTCCCCCACTTAAAGTCATTTTCCCTGTATCTCCTTCTTCCCTTGAAGCAGAGGGCATTACCATTATGCAAAAGCAGTGAGTGGTTCCAAAGAGATTCATTTCCTGGTGTTCCTGCCTTGCAAAGATTTACAGAATGCCATTAAGAACAGAAACAAAAATAACAAAACTAAAAGAATAAGTAAGATAGAGTTCTTGAACTTAGTTTAGGCATTGACCTTTGAGCAATTGCAGGCCAAGGGGTTAAAAATGCTTTGCAGTTTTTTTAAATTAACGCTCATATTCACCCTGACACCAAACAGAGACACTAGAGTGTAAGATACCGAAGTGACAGCTCAGGGCAGAGATCCTCCCATTGTACAGATCTCCTTTATCCCCTTGTGGAAGAATCACAATTAGCTTGTATAGTGATCAGTAGCAGGGTAGCAATCCAATAACCCATTGCCTTTGAGTCGATTCTGACTCATGGCGACCCTATCGGACAGAGAAGAACTGCTCCATAGTGTTTCCAAGGAGTGGCTGGTGGATTCGAACTGCTGACCTCTTGATTAGCAGCCTTAGCTCTTAACAACTGCACTACCAGGCCTCCAGCGATCCAATAGGTCCTCTTAAATAGTGAACTCATCAAGATGGAGAGGGCAGAGCTAGAATAATCAGGCTGAGACTTGATCTGTTAGGGAAAGTTGAGAGTCAAACATCCGAGTTTTGTTCTCTAATACATTTCCAGTGCCTGCTATTGTGCCTGGCACAGAGTCATGTTCAATAAATATTTATGGCAAAATGGATGCATGAATAAAAATGGCAGGGGGACCAAAGTAAGAATGCTAAGTCTGAAGGGTACGGCCAGAATGGAAATCAGGATGTGGTGCTAAAAGTCAAAGAGGAGATCAAGGATGAAGAGATAAAACTTCATAGTGCCAGGTTGTGTTTGGATTAAAGAATGATGTAGTGGGTGGAGAACAGAAACAGAAGAAGACCAAGAGTGTGTAGAGAGTAAACTCTACTCACCTTATTAAGGGGTAAAAGGATTGGTGGTAAACTCCAGGTACACATTCTTATGATTTTATGTTATACCAGTGCTTATTGTAGGCCAGCATATGCTTGTTAAATTTTTCATTGCATGGCATCAGTCCTTCTTGACTAATATTTTTAAAATCCCCAATTATGCAAATCTCATTAGATATTGGTAGAGTGATGTCTGAATTGGGAAGACCCAATGGGGATGTCAAATCTTGTTCCATCTCCCATCTGGATAAACTAGAGGAGTAGCATAAATGCACAGTAAACAAGCATGTAGTGGGAGGCAGAGAAAGCCAACATAAATTAAAAGTCTAACCAGAGACAATCTATATTAGTAGGATAATCAGTTTGGAGACCTGGAAGAACCCATTATTCAAGTGGCAGACCAAATTGATTCTTTCTGCTCCTTGTTTATCATTGTTTTTCAAGTCCCTAGACTAAGCCTCAAAAAGCAAGAGGTTTAAGGCTTGCACTGTTCTCAACAACTATCATATTGTATTAGTAGTGGTTCTAGCTCTGGTTTCTATTTATGTAATGGGACTGTTTTTTAGCAAGTTCAGCTTGTGGCAGTTTGCCCATTCTTTACATGTTGGTTTAAAGCTTATTGTTAATGGAGAATGAGTGGCTTGACTTTTTAGAGATGAGAGTATAAATGTCTGGGTTATCATGGGACTGACCATGTGCACACTTCACTTGTCACCATCTCATTAAGTTAGTTTCCAAAAAGTAATTGCCAAACTTCTTGGCATATACATCTATCATCCATACATGGGAATCATTAGACTATGTAAATGCTGCCTTTTTGTAGTCATCTGTGCTTCATGTTCACTGGGTGGAATTACTCAGTAATATAAATAAATCATAGACATAGTCCTAGACAAAGAGTTCTTTGGACTAAGGAATAATATATATATATATATATTTTAATGTGTTTGTTGCTTCCATATGAGTTTTTGTTTATGTTCTGGATTACAGCCATTGCCACCATTGTGCAAAGGCCAGAAAGAAATTTAATCGGGTGTTGCTCACAGTGGTTGTGATTTATTGTAGTTTTCAGTTTTTACTACATCTTGCTGAATCCAGTGGCCTCAGATTCAGCATACCTCCACTGTGGAGATCTAAGGCACACACTTCCAAAAATATTGTTTCATAATTCAGACATGGTCCTCCCTATTTTGATTTCTTTAATGATAAAATCTCCTTTAAAACTTATCCTACTCTACTGATTAGAAATTCTCCCAATTTCTTTTCACAAATATTATGTCTGCTTTTTGATTTCCGGAAGAACATCTGGCCAACAGTCCTTTGCTAAATACATGATTAATACAATTTCTTACATTTCTCTAGCTTATATCTATTTGCCATATATTAATTACTTTGGCTTTGTAAAAAATTAAATTCTGATACTTGACAATGACTTTTTCAGAGCATAATTGGGAAGATATTCCATCTAACCAGTCTTCCATGTTTTTTTCAATGTCTGTCTTTGTAACTCTCCTTGCTACTCCATTCGCTGTAAAAAATTTTTTTATTCATTTCTCTGTTTTGCCTTCTATATTCAGACTGTTGCCAAGTCCTGTTTATTTGACTACTCACTCATCCATCCATTCATTTAGACTGTGTTTATTGAGCCCCTACTTTGTGCCAGGCATTGTGAATATATTAGGGAGACAGAGAGAAAGAGATACAGAGGAATAATCTCAAGGCATTTGGGCACTGCCCTCTGCAACACTCCATTCCCAATCATTGGCCAAGTTTAGGCCTAATCATCAATCATTTGAGTTATTGAATTTATCTTTTCCTTGCAGCTGCCAATCATCAGCCTTTAGAGGCATCAGGACAAGACCTGCTGTATAAGGGGCTGGACCGCTATAGTTCAGAATACATTAAAATGGAGCCATCCTCCTGTCCAGTACCATATCCTTGTTTCTTAGTACTTGACTGTCTTCCTTATTCTTAATACTCAGCTCCCACAGTAGACAGAATAAAGACCTCCCAGAGATGGCTATCTTAGTTATCTAGGGCTACTTTAACAGAAATATCACAAGTGGATGGCTTTAACAAAGAGAAATTTATTCCCTCACAGTCCAGGAAGATAGAAGTCCGAATTCAGGGTGCCAGCTCCAGGGGAAGCTCTCTCTTTCTGTCAGCTCTGGAGGAAGGTCCTTGTCATCAATCTTCCCTGGTCTATGAGCTCCTCAGCACAGGGACCCTGGGCCCAAAGGACGAACTCCCCTCCTGGTTCTTCATTCTTGGTGGTATGACGTGCCCTGTCGCTCTGCTCATTCTCTTTTATATCTCAAAAGAGATTGATTCAAGATACAACCTAATCTTGTAAATTGAGTCCTGCCTCATTAACATAACTGCCTCTAGTCCTGCCTCATTAATAATATAGAGATAGGATTTACAAAACATAGGAAAATCACATCAGATGACAAAATGGTGGACAATCACACAATACTGGGAATCATGGCTGAGACAATCTGACACACATTTCTGGGGGACATAATTCAATTCATAACAATGGCCATGTGCTAATCCCCAGAACCTGTGAATATGTTACCTTATGTGGCAAAAGGGACTTTGCAGATACGATTAAGTTAAGAACTTTGAGATGGGGAGATTATCCAAGATTATCAAGGTGAGCTCAATCCAACCACATGAGTCCTTAAAAGGACTGACCTAGTTGGGTCAGAAAGAGGTGTGGCACTGAAGAAAGACCAGACTGATGCTACATTACTGGGGTCCACAAGCCAAGTAATGCAGGTGCTGTTGTTGTTGTTAGGTGCCGTCAAGTTGGTTCTGACTCATAGCGACCCTGTGTACCACAGAACGAAACACTGCCCGGTCCTGCACCATAGTCACAATCGTTGTTATGCTTGAGCCCATTGTTGCAGTCACTTGTCAATCCATCTCATTGAGAGTCTTCCTGTTTTTTGCTGACCCTCTACTTTACCAAGCATGATGTCCTTCTCCAGGGACTGATCCCTCCTGACAACATGTCCAAAGTATGTAAGACATAGTCTCACCATCCTTGCTTCTAAGGAGCATTCTGGCTGTACTTCTTCCAAGACAGAGTTGTTCGTTCTTTTGGCAGTCCATGGTATATTCAATACTCTTTGCCAACACCACAATTCAAAGGCATCAATTCTTCTTCAATCTTCCTTATTCACTGTCCAGCTTTCGCATGCATATGAGACAATTGAAAATACCATGGCTTGGGTCAGGTGCACCTTAGTCTTCAAGGTGACATTTTTGCTTTTCAACACTTTAAAGAGGTCTTTCCCAGCAGATTTGCCCAATGCAATGCATCTTTTGATTTCTTGACTGCTGCTTCCATGTGTGTTGATTGTGGATCCAAGTAAAATGAAATCCTTGACAATTTCAATCTTTTCTCCGTTTATTATGATGTTGCTTATTGGTTCAGTTGTGAGGATTTTTATTTTCTTTATGTTGAAGCATAACCCATACTGAAGGCTGTGGTCTTTGATCTTCATCAGCAAGTGCTTTAAGTCCTCTCCACTTTCAGCAAGCAAGGTTGTATCATCTGCATAACACAGGTTGTTAATGAGTCCTCCTCCAATCCTGATGCTTCGTTTTTCTTCATATAGTCCAGCTTCTTGGATTATTTGCTCAGCATACAGATTGAATAGATATGGTGAAAGTATACAACCCTGACCCACAACTTTCCTGCCTTTAAACAATGCAGTATCCCATTGTTCTGTTCGAACAAATGCCTCTTGACCTATGTACACATTCCTCATGAGCACAATTAAGTGTTCTGGAATTCCCATTCTTTGAAATGTTATCCATAATTTATTATGATCCACACAGTCGAATGCCTTTGCATAGTCAATAAAACACAAGTAAACATGTTTCTGGTATTCTCTGCTTTCATCCATGATCCATCTGACATCAGCAATGATTTCACTGGTTCCACATCCTCTTTTGAATCTGGCCTGAATTTCTAGCAGTTCTTTGTCAATATAGTGCTGCAACCACTTTTGAATAATCTTCAGCAAAATTTTACTTGTGTGTGATATTAAGGATATTATTCGATAATTTCCACATTCGACTGGATCACCTTTCTTGGGAATAGGCATAAATATGGATCTCTTCCTGTCGGTTGGCCAGATAGCTGTTTTCCTAATTTCTTGCTGTAGACCTGTGAGCACTTCCAGCTCTGCATTGGTTTGTTGAAACATCTCAATTGATATTCCATCAAATACCGGAGCCTTGTTTTTCACCAATGCCTTCAGTGCAGCTTGGACTTCTTCCTTCAGTACCATCGGTTCTTGATCATATGCTACCTCCTGAAATGGCTGAATGTCGACCAACTCTTTTTGGTATAATGACTCTGTGTATTCCTTCTATCTTCTTTTGAAGCTTCCTGCATCATTTAATATTTTCCCCATAGAATCCTTCAATATTGCAATTTGAGGCTTGAATTTTTTTTTCAGTTCTTTCAGCTGGAGAAATGCTGAGCGTGTTCTTCCCTTTTGGTTTTCTATCTGCAGCTCTTTGAATATGTCATTATAATACTTTACTTTGTCTTCTTGAGCCACCCTTTGAAATCTTCTGTTCAGCTCTTTTACTTCATCATTTCTTCCTTTTGCTTTAGCTACTTGACATTCAAGAATAAATTTCAGAGTCTCTTCTGACACCCATTTTGGTCTTTTCTTTCTTTCCTGTATTTTTTAATGACCTCTTACTTTCTTCATGTATGATGTCCTTGATGTCATTCCACAACTCGTCTGGTCTTCGGTCGTTAGTGTTCAACGTGCCAAATCTATTCTTGAGATGGTCTCTAAATTCAGGTGGGATATGCTCAAGGTGGTACTTTGGCTCTCGTGGACTTGTTCTGACTTTCTTCAGTTTCAACTTGAACTTGCATATGAGTAATTGATGGTCTGTTCTGCAGTTGGCCCCTGGCCTTGTTCTGACCAACGATATTGAGCTTTTCCATAGTCTCTTTCCACAGATGTAGTCAATTTGATTCCTGTGTATTCCATCTGGTGAGGTCCGCATGTATAGTCGCCATTTATGTTGGTGAAAAAAGGTGTTTGCAATGAAGAAGTCACTGGTCTTGCAAAATTCTATCCTGTGATCTCTGACATTGTTTCTGTCACCAAGGCTATATATTCCAACTCCTGATCCTTCTTCTTTGTTTCCAACTTTCGCATTCCAATCACCAGTAATTATCAAGGCATCCTGAGTGCATGTTCAATCAATTTCATACTGCAGAAGCTGGTAAAAATTGTCAATTTCTTCATCTGTGGCCTTAGTGGTTGGTGGGTAAATTTGAATAATAGTTGTATTAACTGGTCTTTTTTGTAGGTGTATGGATATTATCCTATCACTGACTGCATTGTACTTCAGGATAGATCTTGAAATGTTCTTTTTGAAGATCAATGCAACACCATTCCTCTTCAAGTTATCATTCCCAGCATAGTAGACCATATGATTGTCTGATTTTCAAAATGGCCAATACCAGTCCATTTCAGCTCACTAATGCCTAGGATATCGATATTTATGCATTCCATTTTATTTTTGATGATTTCCAATTTTCCTAGATTCATACTTTGTACATTCCACATTCCGATTATTAATGGATGTTTGCAGCTGTTTCTTCTCATTTTGAGTCTTGCCACATCAGCAAATGAAGGTCCTGAAAGCTTGACTCCATCCTCGTCATTAAAGTTGACTTTACTTTAAGGAGACACCTCTTCCCTAGTTGTCTTTTGAGTGCCTTCCAACCTGGGGGGCTCATCTTCCAGCACTATATCAGACAATGTTCTGCTGCTAGGTAGCCGCTACACATGGAAAGGGCAAGGAAATGGATTACCCTCTAGAACCTCCAGAAAGGAATACAGCCCTTCTGACACCTTGATTTTAGCCCAAGGAGATTCTTGTCAGATTTTAACTTAAAGATCTGTAAGTTAATAAATTGGTATTTTTTTAAGCCACAGAATTTGTGGTGATTTGATATGGCAGCAATGGAAAACTAATGCAGCTCCCTTCCTAGCCATGGGCTTTTGGTACTACTTTGTTTTTTGGCACCTTCTTCCTGGTGACCTCTGAATACTGACCTCAATTACCTACCTCCAGCCATATCTCTTGTATCTCAAATTGAAGACATTATCCAGCCTTGATATCTAACACCTAGTATGCCACCCCTTGTTGTTTCCTTTCTGCCACAAATTTCTCTGGATTTACCCAACTAACTTTTTCCTGCCTATGGAACTTTCCTCTTCCAATATATCTTCTACACTAGTCTGGGTTTCAGGGCTTCATATTATTTCACCCTAAACTATTTTCTGATACCACACTCTCCTCCTCATAGTCAAGCATGTTCCTGTTAAATTGCAGTTCTTACCATTCTTGCACACATCTGTACTCTAGGGACTTCTATCCCCCAGGACAGGTTAGTTACACTGTGGAAAGAAAAATGACCTCAATATTTTAGTGATTTATGAAATATCCAAGTGGGGTAGTTGAGGGCTGTGTTCCACAGGTCCTCATGTGCCTGATGGAGAAGCTACCATCTCAGTAGTTTCGGGTGACTGTGTAGCAGAAGAGAGTCCTGTATGAGATCAGCAATTATGCTCAGCCCAGAAGTAACACCTGTCCCTTTGGCTCACAACACATTGTCTAAAACTAGCCACACGGCCCCACCCAGAAGGACTATGAAGTGTAAGCCTATTGTTACCTGGAAGATGGCCATTGCCATCAGTCTATAATTCTCTACAAGAAAGATTGGAGTGTATCTTCACGTTTGTCAAATCTGTTTACAGCTACTCTGTCTGGCAAAAGAGGTTTTTTTGGGGTGCATCTAATCATGTAACAGTAAAGCGGTTAATTTGACTGTGTCTCCATCTTACTTCTCGTCTTATGAGAACTTTAAGGGAAAGAACGTGCTTGTTCATTCAATGACCACAGTGATGCATTAAATTCCCACTAAATGTAAAGCGCAGTCAAATGCTCTGAGGACTAAACTGATGAATCAGACACCCTGCAGGGATGCAGCGTCCATTATGTGCGTGCAAAGGCGTTGGTACAAACTACTCTCCCCAGCTTCAGCAATCATGGAGGTGGTCAAGAAATAGGTGGGATGAATAAGGGAGGGCATTGGGCTTATCAATTTTGTCTAACATTTGAATTTTTGGCTTTTGAAGGAAGTTTGGTCTAATTTACTTCACAAATTCTGGAGGAATTTGCAAGAAACTGAATTTTATGGAATTTGAAAACCGTTTAAAGAAGTATTACTGTAGAGTGGAATGAATACCTGCTTTGGAACTAGGCACATGTGAACACAATTTCAGGTCTGCCAAACATTACTGTGTAATCTTGGGCAAATTACTTAACATCTCTGAGACTTGTTTTCTTCATCAGTAAAATGAGTAATAATTTCCTCAAAAGATTAATAGGGAAAAAAACAGAAAATACACTTAGCCTCGGACCTGGCATATACTTCAAAACAAAACAAAAACCCGTTCCATTGAGTCGTAGGTTCTGCATAAACACTTTTCCTTCAATGTCCCTCACGGGATACAATAGGTACTAATAGTTCACTGTGTACCAAGTTCTACATAGAACCATTTTAAGAAGTTGTTCATAGGATATTTATTTTGTGTAAGTTTGGTTGTTCTGTGTAGTTTCCTTCCTTTCTTTTTTTTTTTGTATTTTTTATTGAGCTATTCATACACTGTAATAGTCACCTTTTTAATGTGTATAATTCAGAGGTTTTTAGTATATTCACAAGGTTGTACAACCACCACCACTAAGTCCATAACGTTTTCACCACCCAAGACCATTAACAGTAACTTCCCATTCCCCCTGCTCCCCAGCCCCAGGTCATCACTAATCTACTTTCTGCCTCAATGAATTTGCCTATTCTGGACATTTTCATAAATGAAGCCATGCAATATGTCTTTTGTGTCTGGCTTGTTTTTTAAATTTTTAAATATTTTTATTGTGCTTTAGATGAAGGTTTACAGAGGAAATTAATTTCTCATTAAACAATTAAGAAACACATTGTTTTGCGACATTGCTTGTGATGTGTCAACATTCTCCCCTCTCGACCTTGGGTTCCTCATTTCCATTCATCTAGCTTTCCTGCCCCTTCCTGCCTTCTTGTCCTTGCCTCTGGGCTAGTGTGCCCATTTAGTCTCGTATAAGTGGTTGAGCTACATGTATTATTGTTTGTTTTATGGGCCTGTCTAATCTTTGGCTGAAGAGTGAACCTCAAGAGTGACTTAAGTACTGAGTTAAAAAGGTGCCCAGGGGCCATACTCTCAGAGTTTCTCCAGTCTCTGTTAGACCAGTAAGTCTGGTCTTTTTTTTGTGAGTTAGAATTTTGTTCTACATTTTTCTCCAGCTGTCTGAGACCCTCTGTTGTGATCCCTGTCGGAGCAGTCAGTGGTGGTAGCCGGGCACCATCTAGTTGTGCTGGACTCAGTCTGGTGGAGGCTGTGGTAGTTGTGGCCCATTAGTCCTTCGGACTAATCTTTCCCTTGTGTCTTTGGTTTTCTTCATTCTCCCTTGCTCCAGACAGGTGGGACGAGTGGAGTATCTTAGATGGCTGCTTACAAGCTTTTAAGACCTCAGACATTACTCACCAAAGTAGGATGTAGAACATTTTCTTTATAAACTATGTTATGCCAGTGGTACTAGATGTACCCCGAGACCATGGTCCCCAGCCCTCAGCCCAGTAATTTGGTCCCTCAGGGAGTTTGGAAGTGTCTATGGAGCTTCCACGACATTGCCTTGGTCAAGTTGTGCTGAGTTACCCAGTACTGTGTACTATCTTACCCTTCACCAAAGTTACCACTTATCTATTGTCTATTTAGTATTTTTTCCTCTCCACTCCTCCCCTCCCTGGAACCATAAAAGATTGCTTCCATCAGTGTGTAAACCTTTTCATGAGTTTTTATAATAGTGGTCTCATACAGTATTTGTCCTTTTGTGATTGACTTATTTCACTCAGTGTAATGCCCTCCAGATTCATCCATGTTGTGAGATATTTCCCAGATTCATCATTGTTCTTTACTGTTGCATAGTATTCCATTGTGTGGATGTACCATAGGTGTTTATCTATTCATCTATTGATGGGTGTGATGGTTAAGACTGTGTGTCATCTTGGCTGGGCCATGATTTTCAGTGTTTATATGTGATCACCCCCATGATGTGATCTGCTGTGAGTAGCCAATCAGTTGAAAGGGTTTCTTTGGGTGTGTGGTCTGCATCTGAATATGAGCACACGTTTGGGCTTTTGCCTGCTCTGGATCCTGCAGCTACGTGAATCAGGAGAAGCCTTTCAGTCTTCCCTGCAAATCTTGGGATTTCTTGATATTCACGGCCTGTGAACAAGAGCCCTGCTCTCTGACCTGCTGATCTTGGGTTCGCCAGCCCCTGCAGGTATGTGAATCAGAAGAAGCCTCTATCATGATCCACAGACTTGGGACATTCCAGCCTCTACAATCATGTGTGCTGTTTCCTTGATATAAATCTCTCTCTATATGTATGTATATGCTTTACTGGTTTTCCTTCTTTAGAGAACTCAGCCTAAGACAACAGGCACTTAGGTTGTTTCCATCTTTTTGCTATCGTGAATAATGCTGCAATGAACATGGGTGTGCAAATGTCTATTCATGTGATGATACTTACTTCTCTAGGATATATTCCTAGGAGTGGGATTTCTCAATTGCATGGTATTTCTATTTCTAGCTTTTTAAAGAAGTGCTGTATCATTTTCCAAAATGGTTGTACCTTTTTACATTCCCACCAGACGTGCCTTAGAGTTCCAATATCCTCGCAGCCTCTCTGACGTTTATTATTTTCTGTTTTTTTTGATTCGTGCCAGTAATGTTGGGGTGAGATGGTACATCTTTGTAGTTTTGATTTGCATTTCTCTAATGGCTAGTGATTGCTAGAAATTCCTCATGTGTCTGTTAGCTGCCTAGATGTCTTCTTTGGTGAAGTGTCTGTTCATATCCTTTGCCCATTTTTTAATTGGATTATTTATCTTTTTGTTGTAGAGGTATTGGATTTTCCTATAGATCTTAGAGATTGGACCTTTGTAAGATATATCATAGCCAAAATTTTTTTTCCCAGTCTGTAAGCTCTCTTTTTACTTTCTTGAAATCTTTAGATGAGCATAAGTGTTTAGTATTTAGAAGGTCCCAGTTATTTAGCTTATCTTCTGGTGTTTGTGTATTGTTAGCTATGGTTTGTATACTATTTATTAAGTGTATTAAGGCCTCTAGCATTGGCCCTATAGTTTCTTCTATGATCTCTATTGTTTTTGGTTTTATATTTAGGTCTTTGATCCATTTTGAATTAGTTTTTGTGTATAGTGTGAGGTATGGGTCCTGTTGCACTTATTTTTTTTTTTTTACAGATGGACATCCAGTTTTGCCGGAACCATTTGTTAGAAAGACTATCTTTTCCCCATTTAATGGACTTTGGGCCTTTGTTGAAGATAAGGTGACCATATGTGGATGGATTTACATCTGAGTTCTGGATTTTGTTCCAATGGTCAATGTGTCTGTTATTGTACTGGTACCAGGCTGTTTTGACTACAATAGCTATATAGTAGGTTCTGAGGTCTGGTAGTGCAAGTCCTCCTACTTTATTCTTCTCCTTCAGTAGTGCTTTAATTATCTGGGAACTCTTTCCTTTCCATATAGAGTTAATGATTAGTTTTTCATTGCTTTAAAGAATGCTATTGGTACTCGGATTGGGATTGAATTGTATTTTTAGATTGCTTTAGGTAGAACTGACATTTTCACAAGATTGAGTCTACCTATCTATCCATGAGCATGGTATGATTTTCCATTTATGTAGGTCAGTTTGGTTTCTTGCAGCAGTGTTTTGCAGTTTTCTTTGTATAGATCTTTTACATCCGTGGTTAGATTTATTCCTAAGTATTTTATTTTTTAGGGGCTATTATAAATGGTATTGCTTTCCTGATTTCCTTTTCGTCGTTATCTTTATTGATGAATAGGAATCCAACTGATTTTTGCATGTTTATCTTGTATTCTGCTACTTTGCCAAATCTTTCTATTAGTTTCAGTAGTTTTCTTGTGGAGTCTTTTAGGTTTTCTATGTACAGCATCACATCATCTGAGAGTAGGGATAGTTTTACTTCTTTCTTACCAATTTGAATGCCCTTTATTTCTTTTTCTTGCCTTATTGCTCTAGCTAGGAATTCCAGCACAATGTTAAATGGGAGTGGTGGTAAGGGGCATCCTTGCCTTGTTCCTGTTCTCAGGGGAATGTTTTCAGCCTTTCTTCTACAGGAATGATATTGGCTGTTGGTTTTGCATAGATGCCCTTTATTATATCAAGGAATTTCCCTTCTATACCTATTTTATTGAAGTTTTAATCTGGAATGTGTGTTGGACTTTATTGAATGCTTTTTCTGCATAGACTGAAATGATCGTGTGATTCTTTGTTTTCTTTATGTGGGGGATTACAATGATTGATTTTCTAATGTTGTACCATCCTTGCATAACTGGTACAAATCCCACTTGGTTGTGGTGTATTATTTCTTTTATATGATGCTGAATTCTATTGGCTAGAATTTTGTTGAGAACTTTCGCATCTATATTCATGAGAAATATTGATCTGTAATTTTCTTTTCTTGTGGTGTCTTTGCCTGGTTTTTGTATCAGGGTTATGCTGGCCTCATAGAATGACTTTGGAAGTATCCCTTCTTTTCTATGTTCTGAAGCAGTTTGAGTAGTACTGGCACAAGCTTTTCTCTGAATGTTTGGTAGAATTCACCAGTGAATCCATCTGGGCCCGGGCTTTTTTTTGTTGAGAGTTTTTTTTTTACATTTTCAATCTCTTCTGTTGTTATGGGTCTGTTCACATTTTCAACCTCTATGTTAGTTTAGGTAGATTGAGTGTTTCTAGAAATTTGTTTATTTCTTCTAGGTTTTCATATTTGTTTGAGTATAGTTGTTCATAGTACTCTGTATGATCTTTTTTATTTCAATTGGGTCTGTTGTAATGTTCACTATTTCATTTCTTATTTGGGTTATTTGCATTTTCTCCTGTTTTTCTTTTGTCAGTTTGGCCAATGGTTTGTAGATTTTGTTGATCTTTTCAAAGAACCAGCTTTTGGTTTTGTTGATTCTATTGTTTTTCTGTTCTCTATTTCATTTATTTCTGCTCTGATCTTTATTATATCCTTTCTTCTGTTGCTGCAGGCTTCTTTTGCTGTTTTCTTTCTGTTTGTTTGAGTTGTATAGCTAAAGTTTGGATTTTGCCTCTCTTCTTTTTTGATGTGTTCCTCTATTGGTATAAATTGACCTCTGTGCACTTCCTTTGCTATGTCCCAAAGATTATGGTATGATGAGTCTTTATTCTCATTTGATTCTAGGAATTTTTCAATTCCATCTTTGATTTCTTCTATTAGCTAGTGGTTTTTAAGCAATGTGTTATTCAGTTTCCATGTATTTGATTTTTTCCCTTGCTTTCCTGTTATTAATTTCTACTTTTATGGCATTGTGATCAGAGAAGATGCTTTTTATTATCTCAATGTTTTGGATTTTGTTGACAGTTGGTTTGTGGCCCAAGATATGGTCTATTCTGGAGAACATTCCATGTGCCTTGGAAAAATGTGTATTTTGCTGCTGTTGGGTGGGGTGTTCTATATATGTCTGTGAGGTCAATTTGGTTAATTGTGGCCTTTAGATCTTCTGTATCTTTGTTGAGTTTCTTTCTAGATGTTCTGCCCTTTAGTGACAGTGATGTGTTGAAGTCTCCTATTATCATTGTGGAACTGTCAATTTCTCTTTTCAGTGCTGTTAGAGTTTGTTTTATATGTATTTTGGAGCCCTGTCATTGGGTGCATAGACACTTATCATGTTATGTCCTCATGGTGGATTGTCCCTTTAATCTTATATAATGTCCTTCCTTGTCTTTTATGGTGGATTTTGTTTTAAAGTCTTTTTCATCTGAGGTTAGTATTGCACTCCTGCTCTTTTTTTGGTTGCTGGTTGCTTGATATATTTTTTTCCATCCTTTGATTTTTAATATATTTATGTTTCTGCTTCTAAGGTGTGTCTCATGTAGACAACATATTAATGGGTCCTGTTTTTTATCCATTTTGTCACTCTGTCTCATTATGGGTTCATTTAAGCCATTTACGTTCAGTGTGATTATTGATAAGTGTGAGTTTATTTCTGTCATTTTGTAGTGCTTTTTTTTTGTGGTACTGACATTTCCTTTGTTCCTCTTACTCTGCTATGTAGAATTGTTTTTGTTTGTGGATCTTTTTCATTTCTTTCATTTTGTAGGTCTTGGATTTACTGAGACTCTCTGTTTTTCTTCTTTATTTTGATGAGTTGGTTTGTTAACTTTCTTTGTGGTTACCTTGAAATTTACCCCTATCTTCCTAAGTTTAAACCAGTCTTTTATTACTTGGTATTGCTTGACTTCCTCTCAATTTGAAAGTTCTACACCTATACCTTTTATTCCCTCTCTTATTTCTGAGGTTGTTTTCATTTACAGATTGAGATCTCTGGTTCCCTGTTGTAAATCTTTTAGTTTTGTTTTATCCTTGAGATTTCCTTACCTAGTCTGGTATCTGGTTGATGCTGTCCTGTGTCCTTGATTCAGGTAATTGTCTGATGTTTGTTCTCTAACCAAAGAACTCCCTTTAATAAATCTTGTAAGTTTGTTTTGGTTTTTCCATATTTCCTTAATTTCTGTTTATTTGGAAATATCTTAATTTTGCCATCATACTTGAGTGAGAGTTTTTCAGGATATATTATTCTTGATTGGCAATTTTTTTTTCTTTCAAGGTTTTATAGACATCATCTCATTATCTTCTTGACTGTGTGGTTTCTGCTGAGTAATCAGAGCTTAGTCCTATTGTTTCCCCTTTGTATGTGACTTTTCATTTTTCTCAAGCTGCTCTCAGGATACTTTTTTTGTCTTGGTTTTGGCTAATGCGATCATGATATGTCTTGGTGACTTTCTTTTGAGGTCTATCCTATATTGAGTTCGTTGAGCTTCTTGGGTGGTCAGCTTTTCATCTTTCTTGATATTAGGGGAGCTTTCTGTCAGCAAATCTTCAATGATCCTGTTTATGTTTTCCATTTTCTGATCATGCACAAATTTTTGCTTTCGATTGTATCCCAAATCTTTCTCAGGTTTTATTTTTCCCTTTCTTTTCTTTGATTTTTCTTCAAAGCGGTATCCAAGGATTTGTCCTCAATTTCGCTGATCTGGTCTTCCATTTGCTTGTTTCAAATTTGCTCCTAAAGCTGCCTTTTGCACTGTCCATTTATGAAATTTTGTCATTTATCTTTTGGATTTCTAATTTCTGTTTTTGTCTGATTTCTGGTTGTTTATTTATTTTGACATTTTGTTCCTGTATTATTTTACTGAATTCTTCAATTGCTTTGTCTGTGTTTTCCCTGATTTTGTCTACACCGTCCATAATTTTCTATTTTTTCCTTATTTCTTGTCTGGGTTTTCCTTCATCTCTTGGAGAGCCCTGAATATTAGAGTTTTCAATTCCCGATCAGGTAATTACTTTACTTCTACCTGAAGATCATCTGGTGTTTTATTTTGGTTGCTTTCTGGAGCCATCCTGTCCTTGTTTTTTACATTTGTTTTGATATTGTCTGCTGTCTCTGTGACATTCAGGAATTATTTTCTTCATTTATTGATTGTAGACTTGTTTGATGTGTCCTGCTTTTTTGTGAGAGGGAGAAGAAAAAGGGAGAAGGGGAAAGGTAAGGACAATAAAAAATATAGCACTGAGGGAGCTGGCCTGTGGGGATGGCACTGAGCCGGGAGGCTGTGTATCAGATGTTCTCCAGCTTTGCGGTACAGGACGGCTTGCCAAGATGTGCGAGGTGGTGCATGGGGCTAGGTAGGTGGTAGAAAGGAAGGGAAGGAAGGAAGAGAGTGAGAAGAAACAACAATAACAAAAAGAAAACAAACATACAAATAATAAATAAATAAAATGATGCTGAGGGAACTGGTCCGTGATGGCGGCACAGACCCAAGGAGCCTGTGCTCCAGTGCCTCTTCAGCTGAGCAGTAAGCACAGCCCCTTGAGATGGGGCAGGGACAGTGCACAGGTCTAGGTGGGTGAGAGAAAGGAAAAGAAGGAAAGGAGAGAGAGCGAAGAAATAGAAAGAAAAAAGAACAAAGCAAACAAAACAAAAACTATGGTGTTGAGCAAACCAGTTGATGGGGATAGCACAGACCTGGGGTGGCCATGTGCCAGAGGCTCCCCAGCCACTCAGTGCAGCAAGACCTGTTGAGAAGGGGCAGAGACATTATATGGGGCCAGGTGGATGGGAGAAAGGAAAGGTAGTAAAGGATAGAGAGAGAAGAAACAAAAAGAAAAACAACAACAATAACAAAGAAAAACATGGTGCTGAAGGAGCCAGCTATCAAGGTGGCCCATACCCGTGGAGGCTGGGTGCCAGTGCCTCTGTAATCAAGCAGTGCAACACTGCCAATTGAGAAGGGGTAGGGGTAGCTACAGGGCTAGGTAGGCTGGAAAAAGGAAAGGAAGGTGGGGAGAGAGAGAAGAAAATAGAAAAGAAGAAAAAAGGCACTGAGGGAGCCTGCTGCAAGGTTGCGGCATGGACCTGGGAAGGCCTTGTGCCAGTGGCTCTCTAGCAGGGCAGTGTGGCACAGCCTGCCAAGAAGGGGTGGGGTCATCACACAGGGCTAGGTAGGTGGGAGAAAGGAAAGGAAGGAAGAAAGACAGAGGTAAGAAACCGGAAAAAAAAATTAAGTTAAAAATTGCACTGAGGCAGCCTGCCAGCAGGGGTGGA
>NW_004443991.1:214410-221088 GCF_000243295.1 Trichechus manatus latirostris | reverse complement strand
AAAAAACAAACAAACAAAAGAAATGGTGCTGAAGGGGCCGGCCAGTGGGGGTGGGGCAGACCCAGGCTGCAGTGAGCTTGTGTCTCTTGGGTCGATTGACTGTAGCCCCTTGGAAAGCAGCAGAGGCCACATACAGGCAAGAATGGTGGGCGGTGGGAAAGTGTATATCCCTGGATACTGAGTGCTCTTCCCGTACTCTCTGTCCACCGTCCTTAGTGGCTGAGGTTCAAGATGGTGAACCCAGGTGGCAGTGAGCTGGTATCTCTCCGGCCAAGTGACCATGGCCCACTAGAAAGCCACAGATGCCTCATACAGGGAAGAAGGGTAGGGGGTGGAAAAGCGTGTATCCCTGATTACTGGGTGCTCTGACTCCTGTTGGGGGCTCTGTGAAGTTGCCTTCCCATACTCCCTGTCTGCATTCCTCGGTGGCTTTAGTCCAAGATGGCAAATCTGTGCTAGTTAAGTGGTAGGGGACCTCCACTCCTGAAGCTCTCCTTGTTCTCTGTTCTCTGTCAGTTTCTTAGTCCTTTCAGTGCTTAATCTGGTTCTTTATTCCTTCATTTGATGCTTAGGGTTCCAGGATTGACATTTGTATCTGTTTTACTTAGTTTTTTGGGGTGCATGCATGGTGCTTCTGTCTATAATGCCAGGTTGACTCTGCCTCCTAATCTAAATAATTTTTAATGGAATCTTCAGAATCTTTAGTGGAAACAGTATACACTTTCTTAGAAGCATGTCAGATTGATCACATGCATGTAACTCTTCTCCAAAAATATGACTAAAATATCAGTTAAAGTATAAAAATGTATCCATCCTACAAAGAAAAAAATGAGAAAGAAAACTTCAGAGTATGAGAGACTTCACAACTTTTTGGAAAGCTGACAGAGCATTGGCAAGTAGCCTACCTGATGGAGGAATAGTAACTAAAGTAACTACAGTGTGAAGCTCCTGAAGAGGAGTGCCGTAGATCAGACAAATGCCAACGAACACCAGTGAAATCCATGGAACTCCAAGGTTCCTTAAAAGTGGAGCCTGAAATGAGGATTCATTTCCTGTATGTGTTTAATTGATGGCAAGCTGGCAGGAGAAACTTGTAAGGAAATAGACTACAGCAGAAGAAAAAGCTAGGGAAAAATGTGATTTCAGAGAAAATCTAACCTCAGCCTGATCTCACAAGGAGATCTGGAGGATAAATTGTACCAAAAGGTGTTCCAACCACATGAAAGGGGATTGGGCTGTTATACCTCTGCATCATTGGCCATGGGGCTGCCTCAGGCAAACAGACAGAAGCATAATCTCTCAGGTATCTCTAAGCTAAGAGGCACCCATTAGCCAAGGACAATCTGTCAAAGAAGGGTGCAGGTATGAGCCATTAGCAGTCAGCATCTGCAGCATATGGGGGCTGGAGCATGCCCCCAGTAAAGGTGATCTGGGCAAAGCACCAACAGTATCTTCTATAGTTCATCCCTTGCAGAGTTCAGTCTACTTACTTACTTCTGCTCTTACTTAGTTATTTCTAATATTAAATTTTTTCCCTCTGGTGACTGCTGTTTTCCACGACTCTAGTTGGTTGAAATTTCCAATAAAACTTATAGGAGAGTTAGTGGGATGAGCTGCTGCACCACCACTGAAGTTGGCCCCAAGACCATAACTGACACACATCATCTCTCTCCTCTTCTACCCTTCTAGATTTTCCTCCTTATTATGGATTGAGCTGTGTCCCTGCAAAATATGTACGGAAGTCTTGGCCCCTTACCTGTGGATGTGATCTTGTTTGGAAATAGGGTTTTCTTTGTTATATTAATTAGGCAATACTTAAGTATGGTGGTTTAGGGTCCAAACTTAATCACTTCTGACTTATAAAAAGAGCAGAATAGACACAGAAACACACACAGGCAGAAGACAAATGCCTAGGAACTCCATGGAACTCCAAGGTTGTCAACAAGAAAGGACCCTGCCCAGAGGAAATCATGTAGATGGGTATTAGAAATATTTGCATAATAATAACTATTATTATGGTGATCCTTGTCTTCTAATTTAACTAATATTGGGATGATGGTATGGGTGATGTCATGTAAAAGATCTAAATCTCCATCTATTATAAGAGCAAGTCAACGGATAAAGTCTAAAATGGATAACCCCTGATTTGGACTTCTTCAGAACTGTGAGAAAATACATTTCTTTAAAGTGACCTACTTATGGCATTTCTATTACAGCAACATTAGGCAACTAAGACATTCTCCCTCTGCTAGCACTTTTGATATCTAAACAACTCATCTAGTGGGATGACCCAGGCCCTTGTCCTTGAGGGGTCTGAATCCCTGATTACCATGCCTTTATTGCTTCGCTTGCCAATTTGCAGTTAAAGTTGGACATGGGAATATCAAAAGCTATCCCATTGCTCATCTGAGAGCCAAGCATATTCCTCCCTGCCCCTATTATATTTGCGACTTTACTACCTCATGATAATCAGGCAGAACATTTGTATCTGTTTTACTTCTCTTTTCAGGTCTTTGCTGCAGAGGGACCACATGGTGCTTCTGTCTACAGTGTCATGATGGCTCTGCCTGTTTAACGTAATGTTTTCAAGGTTGATCCATGCGATAGTATGTATTTGTACTTCATCCGTTTTTATTGCCAAATAATATTCTACGTCTCACATGCTCTGGACACTTTGTCAGGGGGAATCAGTCCCTGGAGAAGGACATCACGCTTGGTAAATTAGAGGGTCAGTGAAAAAGAGGAAGACCCTTAATGAGATGGATTGATACAGTGGCTGCAACAATGGGCTCAAGCATTACGACGATTGTGATGATGGCGCAGGACTGGGTAGTGTTTCGTTCTGTTGTACATAGGATCGTTATGAGTTGGAACCGACACGATGGCACCTAACAACAACAATATTCTACTGTATGGATATAACATATTCTGTTTATCCATTAATCAGGTGATGAATATTTGGGTTGTTTGCACTTTTTTGCTATTATGAATAATGTTGCTATGAACATTCACGTGCAAGTGTTTGTGTAGACACATGTTTTCATTTCTCACGGACGGATACCAAGAAGTTGAATTTCTGGGTCTTATGTAACTGTATGTTTAACTTTTTGAGAATGTGTGAATCTGTTTTCCACCATGACTGCACCATTTTATATTCCTACCAGCAGTGTATGTATGAAGGTTTTAATTTCTCCACTCTTTTTATTGTCCATCTTTTTTATTATAGCCATCCTAATGGGTATGAGGAGCTCTGGTGGCACAGTGGTTAAGAGCTTGGCTGCTAACCAAAACGTCAGCAGTTCAAATCCACCAGCTGCTCTTTAGAAACCCTGTGAGGGCAGTTCTACTCTGTCCTATAGGGTCACTATGAGTGGAAATCTACTTGACTGCAATAGGTTTGGTTTTTGTTTGGTTTAGTGGGTATGAAGTGGTATCTCATTGTAGTTTTGATTTGCATTTTCCTTATGACTAATGATACTGCGTATCTTTTCATGTGCTTATTGGCCATTTGTACATATTCTTTGGAGAAATGTCTATTCAAATCAGTTTCCTCTCTTTCTGCACCATCTCTTGTTTTAAATTCTTCTTTTCTTATTATTGTGCTAGACCTTCTGATCACTGCCAAAGGGACACACAATTGGAGTTTGAGTGAGGTATCTCTGCCTTAATCACGAGATGTAACTGTAAAAACCCTGAACTAGGAGTCTGAGATCTGGGGCCTTGTTCTGGCTCTGCAACCATCTGTCTGTGAGGCCTTGGACAAGTAGCTGTGAGTCTTAGCCTCCATATTCAGTGATGGAAAAGATTCAACCAGGTATATTTTTTATCTAGAAGACATAGTATCATGCACCTGCTATGTATCAGATACAGCATAATGTCCTTGGAACATAGATAAATAAGGCTTGGCTGGTCTGCTTGATGCCCATTGATGTCTAGACATATTAAAAGAATATTAAAATATAACAAGCTGCAGTTACAGGGAAGAGATCCAAATACTGTGGAAGCCCCAACAAGGGAGCAGCTTGCTGTGCCTGGAGCTGTCTGAAATGGCTTCAGTGAAGAGGGCCTCTGAAGAGGGTCTCTAAAGTGCCTTCCCTAATTCCCTGAATCTATGATATTTTGCCTTCTCACTGTGAACATTTTATTGTATTAAATGGGGCGATTTTAATGCTCATCAAGAAATGCAGCCCTACGGTTATGTAGGTTTATTGTATTCATTAGAATAACTCTGCCTAATGGAGTGCTCCCCAGTTCTTGACTTCCAGGAGTGGGGCCAAGCTTTATTTTTCTTTGTATCCCAGTCCCTAATGTATGCTGGAAAAATGAATGATGTTAGAAGGGGAAATTACAAACTACAATTTGGAGGGTTCCAATGTAATTCCTGCTTTCAGACTTGAGCCCCAAATAATAAGAATATTCACTTTTAAAATAGTTCAATCCTGAGTAAAAAAAGAAATCAGCTTCTTTATGGAGAGTTCTATAATGCTCTCAGTTAGCACGCACTGGTTCAATTGTTCTTCACACGTTTAGCCAAACTGATTACAAATCTGTTCCTTTTTCTCCATATTACAAGGTCTGTTTAGATTTGAAGATTTGGAAAATTCTATAGATCTATGGGAGCTTGGGAATCATTTAAAATTCCAACCTTTCATGTTATAGAAGAGGAACTGAGTATCAATTATGTCCAATGGTCTTGGCAAATCCAAGTCCAAAATCCGGGCATTCTGTCTCCCACCTAACAGTTTTCCTTCCTCTTTCACATTTTTAAAAATCTCTTTCATAAAAATTAAAAAGATTAAACTACTGGCCTGAACAAAAATGAAATTGTAACGTATCTTAAATTGACATGAGGTGGCCAAGAAAGTATTTTGAGTTCTAACAAATTCCTTGAGAGGCTTTAAACAAATCTTCCTAAGACTAACGCATTTGTTCTTCAGTTTAACATCTTCCTCTTCCCTTTCTTTTCTGCCTCACTCATAGGGAGTATCTGGGGTGAGGTATTTATGACGTAATATTTTAGAAGAGTTTCCTTTTTTTTGTCTAAGAAATATTATGTGTGCGTGTGCATTTATGACTGAAATACATAATGCCATTTCTAAACCAAAGTTTAAATATTGATTCCAACTACTCCTCAGAGCTTCTATTTGAACTAAAAAAACAAACAAACAAACAAAAAACAAAAAAAACAAACCCAACCTGTTGCCTTCAAGTCAATTCTGACTCATAGTGACCCCATAGGACAGAGTAGAACTGCCCCATAGGGTTTCAATAAGCTGCTAGTGGATTCGAACTACCTAACTTTTGGTTAGAAGCCCAGCTGTTAGCTACTTGCCACCATGGCTCCCTATTTGAACTACTAACATGGAAAAAAAGCTAAACCAGAAGACCATAAAGTGTACTATTGGAGTAACTGAGCATTGGCTCTATTATTGTTCAAAGTGTTCAAGCAGAGTCTGGCTTTGTATCTGTTAGGGATAGGACAGAGGAGATTCCAGCACTGAGTGGGAATTGGAATACATAACCTTGGAGATCACTTCCAGCTTTAAGATTTTATGATTCTCAGCAGAATACTGGATGGGTTTGAGTTTTACTTCCTCTTTCCTACTGATCTCCCTTAATGGAGGTGATAACCAGCCATGAAATACCCCTGAATGTAAGTAGCAGGAGGGTACAAGGACAAAAGCCAGGTGCCTGAAAAATTCACTATCAAAATTGGGAGTTGGCTGTATTATTAGTGACGGTCAATACGTAATGATAATTTGGGAATATTAATAAACTAGTATCAAAAAGGAAAGATGTTAATGCCACCTAAGAGCATATGGGTAACAAAGGGAAAATAACAGAGAAAGAGCTATTAATGAAGGAAGACTTTTCATGAACAAAGGTTGCTAACATCAGTTATTATATTTATTCACTATTTTTCTAATGTAAGTAACATTAACTATCATCTTTGAAACAAGTATCATAGCTTACCTTTCCCAAAAGGTAGGTATCTGTTATTTCTCAAATCTATGAACTCCTGGGACAGGGACATCATACTGTAAAAATCTTTCTACCCCCACCATCCAGCGCAATGTCTGGCACATAGTAGCCATACAGTAACTGCTGAATAAATGAATTAGTAACTGTATCTGAATAATATGGTTACTTATTTCCTATACTTATTATTTTTTATTGTACTTTAGATGAAGGTATACAGAACAAATAGTTTCTCATTAAACAGTCAGTACACATATTGTTTTATGACATTGGTTAACAACACCATGACATGCAACACTCTCCCTTCTCAACCTTGGAAGACCTTTTTTTTTTTTGTGAAAATATACATAGCCAAAGTTAGACAATTTCAAAAGTTTCTACATGTACAATTCAGTGGCATTGATTACATTCTTCAAGTTGTGCTGCTATTCTCACTATCCTTTTCCAAATTATTCCATCAACATTATCTTCAACTCACTGCCCCCTAGGCTTCCCATCAAACCTTTTGAGTTGCTGTTGTCAATCTGATCTCACATAGATAATTCTTTTCTTTTTTTTGTACCTTACATGAAGGTTTGCACAACAAATAGTTTCTCAATGAACAGTTACTACACCTATTGCCTTATGAAAATGGTTGACATCCCCACAACATGTCAACACTGTCCCTTCTCAAACTTGGGTTCCCTATCACCAACTTTC
>NW_004443991.1:210234-214310 GCF_000243295.1 Trichechus manatus latirostris | reverse complement strand
TTGTTTATCTTTTGGATTTCTAATTGTTGTTTTTGTATGATTTCTAGTTGTGAATTTATTTGAGCATTTTGTTCCTATATTATTTTCTTGAATTCTTCCATTTTTTGTCTGTATTTTCCATGAATTTGTGTTCTCCATGAATTTGTCTATTTTTTCCTCATTTTTGTCTGCTTTTTGCTTCATCTCTTGGATACTTCTGAATATTAGACATTTGAATTCCCTATCATTTAGGTCTAGTGCCTTTTCTTCTACTGGAAGGTCATCTGGTGTTTTATTTTGGACGCCTACTGGAACCATCCTGTCCTGTTTTTGAAAATGTTTGGATATTGACTGCTGTCTCCGGGGCATTCAGTGGTTATTTTACTCATTTATTGATTGTAGATTTGTTTGCTTCATCCTGCTTTTTTATTTGGTTATGTCTGAGCAGGCGGGCTGTGCGTTCTTTGTTGTTTGCTCATCTGTGGGCACGATACTTTTCACCTCCTTCTCCAATGTGCAGGGTCAGTCACTGAGGTATGGTACAGCAGGGCAGGTCCAGCTGAAGGGGAGTTGCTGGGATGGGTTGTGGACTGACAGTGTGGAGTGGGAATCAGTGCAGGGCAGGTTCCAGTAGGCCATGCCTGTGCTGCTTGGAAGTGTGATGTTCAGTGCACAGTGGAGGTAGGCAGGAAGGAGGGGGTAGATTGTGATGTGTGGAGCTAATATGGGAAAGATGAGAGAGAGGAGAGAGGAACAGGAGCCAAAAACATACACACGAACAAAAAAGAGTGCTAAGGGAGATTGCTATTGGAGTGGAGAGATGAGAGAGTAAGAAATGGGGAAAAACAAAAACAAAAAAAAAGGGTAAAAGAAAAAATGAATAAATCGAGAGACTGGAAATGAAGAAAGACAAAAAGGGACTAAGAGAGAGAAAACAAAACAGAGAAACAAAACAAAAACAAAAACAAACAAGAAAAGAAAACCAAAAAACAAGAAAAAAGAAATGCCCCCAGGGATGTTCCTGTGCTTCTGCGCAGAGTAAGGGGGTGGCTTCCAAGCTGCGTGGTACTGCCCAGCTAGAAGGGGGTCCCAAGCTGAGAAAAGAAAAAGAAAACAAACAAACAAATCAAAACAGAACAAATCAGAGCAAACAAACAAACAAAAAAGCCTCAGGGGTCCCACCAGGGTATCGGCACGGGCCGGGAAGCAGTTTCTCAGTTGAGCAGTGTTTTGCAGCCTTTCAGGAAGACACAAAGATGGCACACGGAGCCAGGTATTTGAGAGAAAGGAGGGGGAGGTGGTGAGAGGCAAGGAAGAAATCTAAAGAAGCGGAAAAAAGCAATACCAGCAGCCAACAAAAGGCACTCAGGGAGCCGGCCAGTGTGGGCGGGTGGAATCCAAGTGTCACCAGGGTGAAACTGGTGCTTCCTGGCCAAGAGACTGTGGCTGCAGGAAGCAGAGGAGGCTAAGTGGGGGTGTAGAAGGATGGGGGGTGGGAAAGCCTTTATCATTGGTTACTGGTTGTTCTGTCTCTTGTTGGAAGCTCCGTGAAGCTACTTTCTTGTACCCCATGTTCGCTGATCTCCAATAGGAGTCCAAGGTGGCGGATCAGTGCTGTGGTAGCTGATAGGGGACCTCTGCATGTATCTCTCCTTGCGCTCTGTTCTCAGTTTCTTATTCCATTTGGTGTTTGGCTGAGTTCTTTATCTCTTCATTTGATGCTTAGGGTTTCAGGATTGATGTGTGACTCTGTTTGACTTCGTTTTTCTGATCTTTGCTGCGGATGGACAGCGTGGTGTTTCTGACTATAGCACCATGTTGCCTGGAAGTCCCTATACTTATTTTTAACTTTTTCCTTTTTGTGTGTATTTTAAGTGCTTTATTGAGTTAAAATTGACTGTAATAAACTACACATATTTAAAGTGTACAATTTGATAAATTTAGACATGTGTATGCACTCGTGAAACCACCATCACAATCAAGATACTGAACATATTATACCAAAAAACTTCCTTGTGCCCCTTTGTGGTCCCTTCCTCCTGCCTCTCCCTGCATAGCTCCTACCCAGATAACCAATAATATTTCTGTCACTATTGATTAGTTTTCATCTTCTAGAGCTTTATACACTATCTTGTGTAGTATTTTTATTATTTTTTAAACCTGACTTCCTTCACTGGCATGATTATCTTGAGATTCATCTATGTTTTTGTGTTGTTATGTGTCTCAATAGTTCATGTCTTATTTTTGAAAGTTCATTAGTTTTCATTGCTGAATAGTATTCCATTGAACTGATATACCACAATTTGTTTATCCATTTTTACCTGTTGATGAGCATTTGCGTTGTTTCTAATTTTGGGCAATTGCACATAATGCTGCTATTAACATTCATGTATAAGTCTCTGTAGGAATATATGCTTTCTTTTCTCTTGGGTAAATATGTAGGAATAGAATGACTGGACCATGTGGTATGATGCTTAAATATGGTGTATAATTAAAATGCAAAACTGTTTCCCAAAGAGATGGTATCATTTTACATTCTCACCAGCAGTCTATGAACCTTTCAGTTCTTCCACATCCTTATCAACACTTGGTATGGATAGTTTTTTTAACTTTAGACATTGTAATAAGTGTGTAGCGGTATCTCATTGTGACTTTAATTTGCATTTTCCTAAAGACCAATTGGAGCCCCTGAGTGGTGGAAATGGTTAAGTGCTCAGCTACTAACCAAAAGATTGAAGGCTTGAACCCACCCACAGGTGCCTTGGAAGAAAAGCCTGGCAACCTGCTTCTGAAAGATCACAGCCATTGAAAATCCTATGGAGCACAGTTCTACTGTGACACACAGGGTGTCTCCATGAGTTGGAATCAACAACAACTGGTTTGGTTTTGGTTTAAAAACTAATTAGACTGAGCATCTCTTCATGTGCTTATTTTCCATTTATACATCTTCTTTGGTGAAGAGCCTGTTCAAATCTTTTGCCTATATTTTAATTGGGTTGTTTGCTCTCTTATTGAGTTTTGAGAGTTTTTTTGTATATTTTGTATACAAGTTCTTTATTATATATATGCTTTATAAATATTCTTCTGTGCACTTTGATTTGTAAAGTTATGAATACAATCCTAAGCACATTATAAATACATGATTACAGTAATTAATAATACTTCAACTCAAGCTTATAATAATAATGCTGAAGACAAATGAAGATCAGTGCAATCTTAAGCATAGAAATTATTGGGAACAAGTCAAGGCTTTCAGGATCTAACATGGATCACTTTTGGTTTTTCTACTTGCTAAACACTTAGCACATACATCCTTTCTTAGAATGTCAAGAATTATCTGTCTTACCTGTACAAGGCAGAAATGTGAAACACATTCTTGTTACTGTAAATTGCCCCATAGTCTTAAAATAATATTGAAATTTTTGTCAAGGTAATACATACACACAATTAGATAATACAATATTTATAGACAAGACTCGTAAAGAAAATCAGCAATTCTCTGATCCACCCCTCATCACCCTCAGAAACAATCACTTCAACTCTTTTTGGTGCTTATTCTGGTAAATTATCTCTGTGTTTTAAAATGTTAATCCTTATAGGGTGTTATTCATTTTAAACTTATCCACTGACTTGCTCTTATAATAGATGAAGATTTAGATCTTTTACTTGACATCACCCAAATACCATCCCAATATTAGTTAAATTAGAAGACAGGGCTCACCATAAAAATAGTTATTATTGTGCAAGTATTTCTGCTACCCATCTACATGATTTCTATGATTCTATATCTTTTCTTTTTTTTCCAAGTAAAAAGAAAGTTTTATTTGGCATATATTCAAAAGGACAAAAGTGGGAAGCGGACAAGCATACTGCCACAGCCATGTCTGCCCAAATCCAAAGAATATCACAGAATAAGCAAGAATGGGAAAACAGACAAGCATGCTGCCACAGCCATGTCTGCCCGAGTCTCAAGAACAGTTACAGAGCCATCAGTATATATCAACATCACAAAATGGGTAGAATCATTGAAAGCGTCACTTTTTCACTGATTGGCTAGAAATTGTAATCTTACATTTTGTTTTTTGTTTTATATTTTA
>NW_004443991.1:209002-210134 GCF_000243295.1 Trichechus manatus latirostris | reverse complement strand
CATCTAGCTGTACTGGACTCAGTCTGGTGGAGGCCTTGGTAGCTGTGGTCCATTAGTCCTTTGGACTAATCTTTTCCTTGTGTCTTGTTCTCTTCATTCTCCCTTGCTCCAGAAGGGGTGAGACCAGTGGAGTATCTTAGATGGCTGCTCACAGGCTTTTAAGACCCCAGACGCTACTTACCAAAGTAGAATGTAGAACATTGTCTTTATAAACTGTGTTATGCCAATTGAGCTAGATGTTTCTCAAGACCATGGTCCCCACAACCCTCCGCCCAGCAATTCAGTCCCTCAGGGAGTTTGGAAGTGTCTATGGAGCTTCCATGACATTTCCTTGTACAAGTTGTGCTGGCTTCGCCAGTATTGTGTACTGTCTTACTCTTCACCAAAGTTACCACTTATCTATTCTCTGTTTAGTTCCCCCCTCCACCCCGCCCATCCCTCATAACCAACACAAATTGTTTCTTTTTGTGTGTAAACTTTTACATGAGTTTTTACACTAGAGGTCTCATACAATATTTGTCCTTTTGTGATTGACTTATTTCACTCAGCACAATGTCCTCCAGTTTCATGCATATTATGAGATGCTTCACAGATTCATCATTATTCTTTATCTTTGCATAATACTCCACTGTGTGTATGTACCATAGTTTGTTTTCTGTTCATCTTTTGATGGTCATCTAGGTTGTTTCCATCTTTTTGCTATTGTGAACAGTGCTGCAATGAACATGGGTGTGCAAATGTCTCTTCTTGTGATGGCTCTTATTTCTCTAGGATATATTCCTAGGAGTGGGATTGCATTTTGTAGTGCTTTTTTGTGGTGCTGACATTTTCTTTGTTCCTCTTACTCTCCTGTGCTGAGTTCCTTATTTTTGTGGATTTTTTTTTCTTTTTCTTTTTGTTGTTGTAGGTTTTGTTTTTACTGAGACTTTCTGTTTTTCTTCTTTATTTTGATGAGTAGGTTTGTTAACTTTCTCTGCGGTTACTTTGAAATTTACCCTTATCTTCCTAGATTTGAACCAATCTCTTATTACTTGGTATCTCCTTGCCTTCCTCTCCATTAGAAGGTTCTATACCTACACCATTTATTCCCTCTTTTATTGTTCTGATGCTGTTGTCATTTACAGATTAACCT